>NW_019641627.1:0-27236 GCF_000599845.2 Trichogramma pretiosum
GTAGTTCTGACAATTCAGGCACCGCATACACAATTTCTTTGAATGTACATCACTTGCAGTGGTATTATAATAATCAAGATCATTACCACATGACACCAAGCTTAGGAGACAGTTTCAATAAATTTCTATACGACCAATTTAACCAACAGGTTAGTATTTAATAAAATACTCAAAACTATTATAATAATACTCTATTCAACTTTACAAAAAAGGCAAGCGCACTCAAACTTATAAGACCATTTGACTTTGTCTCAATTGGAAAAAATAGGACGATTTTCGTGGGGCTATCAAGCGTGAAGAATTTTGTAATAAAAACTGTATCTTTGAAAATGTCCAGATTATGCTTTAAAACGACTATATATAGTCTCGTCGAGCTTTGTGAAGACACGTACAAATTTTTTGAGGAAAGGTTTATGTTTGGAAGCAAGAATCTAATATTATATCTGATAGTGTAATATTTTCGTCAAATTATTAGTATATAAAATATGTCTTAATGGCTGTTTATCATATCACTTTCATAATTTTTAATATTAACATCTATTCTGCATTTCTTAACTAAAGTAATTGTTAAAAATAGTGTTAATAATACCTTTGAATCATCGCAATCCAATTTTAAAATGCCTTTTTTTTTTAAATAATGTCTGGTTGATTTTGGTAGCCCAGATTTTGGATTATAAAAATGCGTTTTTTTCGACATCTTGTTTAGTAATTACTGAAAACTAGAATATTTAAAATGTTTTTTATTGTACAGTGGATGAATTGATGAAACCTTTAATTAATTAAAAAATTTAGCTGAATATCACCTCTAAAATGTAACTCAAAAGAAAAGTCAGAGAGAGTTCAAAATCAACCTGAAAGTATAAGCAGTAAGTACAGTTAAAAACTGATCATAAATACCCGACTATATCTTACTTTTAATATAATGTAGCACAATTCAGCCAGAAATTGTTAAAAAGAAAAGATAGCCATAACAATATCAATACAGTTCATGACAGGTGATAATTATTTAATCAACTTCAATTATATTCATGAAAAGCATTGTCTCTGCAAATCTACAATTTCGTATTTTATTTCAATTAAATTTATATATTTCTATAATACGACCACAGTTAATTGAAATTTATGCGAAATATACATACAATTTACGTTAAATATAGGCAAACTTTATAAAAAATATTTTTACAATTTAAGTAACATTTATTTGAATATTCAAGAAATGTAAGGGAATACTAATGTTTCCAGTCAAAAATGGGATTTTTTAAATGCTTATTGCTTTATTATAAGTCTGGCAGAGTAATTAAATTATTTAAACATTAAAGTATTCCACATAAATGGATGATGGTGCCAAATTTGTCAAAAGTTATCATTACGTTGCAAGAACGTAATTTTATATTACAATAAAAGATTTAAATTGAACACCTAATTTTCATTTTTCAGAATTTTCAGGAAATAATAATGGTTTATCCTTTGAAGTACAATTTAATTAATTTTTATTTTTTATGATATAAAATTACCTTAACAAACGGGTTCAAGTATCTCTTTCATATTAATTAATTTTAGCAATAATAAAATAAATTGAAACTTGGCGAGCACAAGTGTAACATCACTGTTCCCAATTTATAATGAAATTTATTAATAGTTCACTGCTGTACATAAGTATTATTATAATGTGCTAACTATAGTAATATTAAATAATACTTGAAAATGCAAATAAAATTGATATTCAACTGCCGTTCTCAGAACTCTGTAAACATTATTATTTATAAAATTTTCTACTACACTAAAGATGTAATTTCATACCATCTTATATTATGTTGAAGAATTAAAAATTTAGAACTTGAGAACTTGAATATTTAACAATTGTCTAGCATTTGACGTATTAACAAACTTTGAAATAAACTTGAACTGAGTGTGCAAAATTGAAAGATTGTAAAAAATTATTTAAACTTTATACTGTCATCTCTATACTAATTTTATATTTGTTATATTGTGAAAATAAGTTAAGAAAGAAATTTTTCAAGGAACAGTAGATGACACAGATGTGTTTTATTTTTATATTATATTAACAGCATTGGACTGTCAAAGTTGAAAAAATATTTAATTTTATACATTGCACATGCAACTTCTTGAATAAAGAGTATTAGTAAATTTCTGTAACGTAAGTGAATGAAATGGGTCAAGCATTTATAACCAAGAAAATGAGAGGATGTTTTACCTATTATTATTACACTTTACAATCGAAAAAATTGTTGAGCAATTTAAGATGGAATTGCAAAAAATTGGGCACTCACTTTATGTAAAAATACACTGCACTTTCAATATAATTTTGTACACTTGATAATAAATAGTCTAATATATAATACTTTTTAATACTTTTATGATCATAAGTAATATATAAAATTATTTATGTATTATGTTTATAAAATTTCAGTTTTTATAGTAAATAAGGCACAACTTTAATATTTTGGCGACATTTACAACGATTTATACACATTATAATATTTTTCTATTTCGACAAACTTAATTGAGGCGTACGTACTCGTGAAAACTGAAAATACGCAGCAACTGGTCACGCACAGCCGGTACAATGACGCAATTCTTCATGCTTACTTGCCGCCAATTTCGATGACGGTTGCTATTATTTCTTTCTTTGTGAACAAAGCCGTTGCTATTTGAACTTCTAACCGACACTCCACAGCGACTTGGCGTTCGTTGCCATTATTGCGCGGCATTCGTCGTAGTGCGAACTTAACTTCTCATTGCTATCTTTACATTGGACAGTGTACTTGATTTTGCTTTTGTTTTCAAATTTTTCATTAGTATTAATTGCCATAAAATGGCAGATTACGCATTAGTGAGATTTTTGAAAAATAATCCATTGAATAAAAACACTATCGTTCCTGCACGATACATNGTGTAAAAATAATGTGAATTTCATGTGTAATAATTCTTATTAATTTATTGCATTTTAAATGAATGAAATAGAGCAGGAAGAAGGAATATTACAGTAGATAAAGTCGGGTGTATTCGTAACAATATATATTTTTTGAAACTTATTGAAATTAAATTTATTATCTTGATCTAATAATGCAACATGTTGGCAACACTACTTACATATTTCTTGTCTTTTAATTGTACATGTACTGCTACAAAAGAAATTTCAGTTGTTAAAACAGCCGAATATGAGTCCTCCTCAGAAAGTATCTGTTGATTATAACAATCTCCAGTGGTTTTTAATTTTTTGTAAATAGTATACTCTTTCTTAGTAAGAAAATCAATAATAAATTCGACAATTTTAATTAGTGTACCATCTTTCAATTTTGCATATGAATTGTCTGATTTAACATTGTTTCTTGTTGAAAATAAACAATTATTTTTAACCATTCGATGATAAGATCGTGATGATTGTTGTACTAACGATAATTGATGTATCCATTCATCATCAGTTGTCTTAGATTTACCGAAATATCTACAAGGTGACTGGGGTGATATTTTACTAGATCTTTTAGAATATTTTGCATCCAAATTCGTGCAAAACGTCAATATTTCCGGATTATTAATTTGAATATGATGCTCCATGATATTAATGCATCGTTTGAAATTAAGACTTCGACAGATTTGAAATAAGACCCCTTTAGCTGATTTTGCGGTGCGTGATATTACACCATTCCCATTTTCGAATGGATAGCCGTGATGAGCCCATAGGGGACCCCAGTTATTTACACTATTCGCTATATGAAGCAATTGGTGGACATTGAAACTCATCGCTTTCTTTGAATAGAGTTGTTGGGTCAGTAACACAAAATCTTCGAGTTTCTCATGAGCTTTTAGTAATTCTGAATGGGTTATAGATTGTTGCAGCAAAATGTGACAAGCATCTACTAATAATTGCCAGTGATCGGCATATGTTTGAAAGTTGTTCATTGATCGTAATATCGGTAAACTATAATATAGCAGCCAATTTTCCCATTCCCTTGATTTCCAATATTTTTTCTCTTTCAGAGGGCGTATTAAGCGAGATACTTGATTAGGAGCTTTGATAGAACTTAATACTTTTTCTATTTTTGCTGCATTTTTAGGCCCTAAATAGAAATCATTTCCTGGTTTATTAAACCAATACTTCGCGAACTGTCTGCAAACTCCCAAAAAAATACAGTGCATGCTGTCAGGCACGAACCCTTCGACAATGTCAAAACAGGGAAGACAACTTAAAACAGTCGAAGTCTTTACACCCATTATTGTCTTTTTTTCCTGTTTCGATTTCTCGGCAAATTCAATCATGTTAGATGCACTACGCCGTTCGATAGGTTCCGTAAGTAGTACATACTTTAGAGTAGTTCCTTTAGATTTATTTTTTACTGATTTTCCAGGATGAAGACACCAATTACAACCGTAGAATCCGTTGAATTGGGTTATCCCTTGCATCGGCGCACGAGCAACTGAGTCGACGCAGCAAACAAGTGCATATAACTTAATATTTTTTACTTTAGAGCGATTAAAAAGCACATCAATCCCTTTGATAGATAATTCTTGCAAAGTATCCGTAAAAGTTTTTAGGAAAACATTCATTTCGGGTTTATTTTTGCCAAACCATAAGGCCCAAGTTATTGTTTCATTTTGCCGTATATCTGGAGGAATTTCATTTATGGAAACTTGAATCGGCCACAGAGAATATGTTGAACTTTTGAATACCGGTGATCCATCACTGTTAAATACACATGTAGCATATGACTGTTTTGCTTCCGTGGGAAGGGATTCAACGAATTTCTTATACAAACTGCCATCGTAAATGTCTGTTATACTCTGATTAGATTTGTACTTGCCAATCATTACATCTTCATAGTATTCTTTGTGTTTTTCAATTAAATTTTTTATGGAATCTTTAATGTTTAGTGTAACAAAAAAATTTACGTCTGTACCTTGCACAATTATTTGTTTTTCGCAAGAAGTGCATAAGACTTTTTTCTCTTTTCGCTGAAACTTTCTGATGTACAACTTACATGTAGGGCAAACTGCGTGATATTCTATTCCTTCTTCTGCTGATAATAACTTATCGATTTTGTATCGAGATTCGGGTAAGATTGGTGAGCCAACAAAAGAGTTTATCATCTGACATAAGCTTTTGAGAGCAACGTTTGGAAGATTATATTTGGACCATATTTTTAAGATTGAAAGCATCATCTCGACCTTACTGGCAATGATTGGTAAATCAACGGGTTCATTTGATGTCTCATCCTTCAACATATCCTTCAGTTTCGTAAATACTGCAGCATTACCTAGCGAAGTATCAGCATTAAACTCTTCGTCTGAAGTGTCATCTTCTAATGTGTTCAATAGACAATCATCCATTGGATCGTTGTAATCCTAGGTAAAAATATGCTATTAAAATTTAATCGGCACAAACATCCTTATTTTGTAGTTGAAAAAGTAACGTGAAATTTCGTTTAATTAGGATTTGTATTACATTATGATTCATTTCACAGAAGTGAGATTAATTATGTAGTGGAAAAGCCAAACGACTAACGACGTCCAAATTTTTACTCCATATCATCACTATGTTGGGACTTAATGTAAAATGCGTTTTTCTGAAAAACACAAAAAGTGGACTTGAGGGGTGGACTTATCTCAGTGAATAAACAAAATTTTTACGTTTTGAAAAATGCATTAAAAACAGATCAAAAAATACTATTAGAAAAAAGAAAATTTGATGCCAATGTCAATATTAACGAGTATTATAATTTATTTATGATCTTTGCGGTAATGCAAATTTTAATTTTTTTCAATTTTAATCCCCCTGTTAGCCCTTAAGTCGTTTTGCCTTTTTCCTGGGGAATTTAAAAAATGGAATTTTCTTTGTAATTATTAATTACGTACCAATTCTTCCGAAACACGTTTATGTACGGGAAGATTCTCATCATCACTATCGATATCATTCGTTTGTAATTCATGGGTGTCGGAGTTATTGGTAAAACAAGGATATCCTTCCTAGCTTGTATCTTCATTATTTATTGTATTTATAGTATCTGAAGTTTCCATAGGTTAAGTTCCTGTCATACTTGCCAGGTGGAGCGCGACACGCGCTCCTCGATATCATCCATTTGTTCATTGATCATAGCTGCATATTCCCAAATATAGAATGATTTCCAAAATTGAGATATTGAGAAAACTGCACTGAATAAAAGACATTTTTATACAATATAGCGAATAATTGTTGACATAAAAATTATTAGGAAAAAAAAGTGATTAATAAAAATTCATTTGAAATTGAACGCATCCGACAATCAATGTGGAAATAATTCCGCATTTCAAAACAATTTGTAGGGACTAAAGTAACTTTACTTGAGATTGAGTTTTGTAGTTCTGACAATTCAGGCACCGCATACACAATTTCTTTGAATGTAGATCACTTGCAGTGGTATTATAATAATCAAGATCATTACCACATGACACCAAGCTTAGGAGACAGTTTCAATAAATTTCTATACGACCAATTTAACCAACAGGTAAGTATTTAATAAAATACTCAAAACTATTATAATAATACTCTATTCAACTTTATAAACAAGGCAAGCGCACTCAAACTTATAAGACCATTTGACTTTGTCTCAATGGGAAAAAATAAGACGATTTTCGTGGGGCTATCAAGCGTGAAGAATTTTGTAATGAAAACTGTATCTTTGAAAATTTCCAGATTATGCTTTAAAACGACTATATATTGTTACAGTCTACGACGTAACCTTTCTCAGTGAAAAAGAAATTATTAAAACTGCGAGAAGCAGCTAGCAAGCGGCTACGCATGAATTACAATTTAATGTATCTCACGTATCTCCTATGCATAATTTCATTAACACACACACGACAGAAAGTAACATCATTTCGGACACGCGCAGCCAGCGTAAACAATGCCGAATTGAGCGGCCTAAAATCCATTACCTATTTATTAGGCCTCTGCTATTAAACTCTTGCGAAAATATAATTCGCACGACAAAGAAATGAACACACGCGGCCGCGAGTGTGAATGAATATCTGAGAAAAGCTGTAAAACTGCGGTGACCGCGACTTCACGAATTTCGGGAAGAACACGGGTCCGGGTCGGCTAATATACACGCGCGTGCAAGATATGTGTCAATTATTGACCCATATCGAGCTCGCTACATACGCTGCAACCGCTGAAGCGGGGGCAACTTTAGGTGTATATAAGCCACAGTAAAAGAGGATCAGTCCTCCTTCATATCTACGAAATCGTACACTACGTATCGATTCTAGTGTCAACGCGACTTAATCAAGTTTATAAAATATATTTAATATTGTACATGCATTATATGCATATAATTCGAGTAGCTTCATAAGTGTAACTTTGTAAATCATTTGTATTGTTTTTGTGTGTGCCGTCATCGACAATTCCAAATAAATACATGTAAGTTTATTATCATATTTCTAACTTTATACTTCATTCCATGCTACCCCTACGCAACAAGCGACTACAACTATATAAAAGGTTTCTTGTTACAATTCCGACTACGGAGTATGTAACACAATGTTTATAATGATGGTTGTTAATTCTCAAATCTACTATGAAATGTTATCACATTATTAAAAGTATGACATCATCATAAAATGTTTATACTTTCATTCTCAGAGTAATAAAGCTTTAAAGTTATAACAAATAATAACTTGATTTTGGGAAATGATAATATTTCAATGAAATTATCGAAACTAAAACAATCATAAACGTTTATGAGTTCATGTGGTAATTATAGCCTAATATTATACCTAATATTATCTAATTCTAATATCATCAAATCCACTGCTGCAACAAATAATAATTAATAAAATCAATATTTAAACCAATGTACAAATTTAAATAGTTTTCAAGACAAACTAGAATTTTGACAGGTGTAGGTTATGTACACTTCAAGTTATTGAAACAGATATAAAACAATGCATGGCTGGTTGATCAACTCTATAACGAATTGTACCAAATATTTTGTATTAAAATATAACTGATAAAGAAACTATTAAATATCCAAGATGCTCATCATTATGTGGAATATTGATTTGATAATATCCACCTTCAGTATGATGAGAAAAACTATGAAAATGTTTAATCCACTTACCTAAATTCTTGATTAAATAACAATTCTTAATTAAGCATACAGTTTCAACAGATAAATAAGCAGATAAAAAAAGCCAACTGATACTAGTGGTGCTGACATTTCATGAAAATGTAATCAAGAAAATGAAAATGTTTGCCAAGCTCTTCAACAGTATTTTATAGTGTCTTTGAGAAATCAAGCATTGCATGGTGCTTTGCTTTTCCTTGCTTGATTACAAAAGTCCGTCTTAGTCCTGTAATTAATGATACATTGTTTATTCACTAGTATTTACATTATAATGGAAAAATTAAAAGTTTCTCCGGTTTTGAACTTACCAATGAGGTTGCAGTCAAAGTAATGTTCAGCTAAAACTTGTTGTTTCACATTTAGTTTCATTTTCTTTCAAAGTTTCTAATAGGCTAGTCTGATCATTTTTGACAGATAAAATGTGTGCTCCTTTTTCTTCGTTTACTGGCAATGCAATAGATATTGTGGTCTCCCAACTTTGATAATATTGATTATGTCTTATATGAAGTCCTGATGCAAGTGTATAATAGTTAAAAATTGCAATTATGAATATAAAAAAACATATAGCTTACTTTGTGCCTGGCGCAGAATAGGTGAGTTAGTTAGAAGGAAAAAATCTCATCAGTTTTTCTTCAACTTTCTCTCTATTCCCTGTGAAAACTTCATTCACTCCTTGATGACGATTTGGTAATGCACGTACTGGTTCACCATTTATTTTCTCCAAATTAATCATGACATTATGAAGAATACAAGCGCACTGTACAGCAGCCTCGACTTTATCTGGTGGGTATTCTAATGTTTTGTGGAACATTCTCCATGTCTGCTTGAACAAACCAAATGCCCGTTCGACGGTCACTCTTGCTGTGAAAACTCTGTGGTTGAATAATTTTTGCTCTCGCGTTAAATTGAAGCCAGGATATGGTTTGATTAAATTTCTGCTTAACGGGTATGCCACATCCCTGACAAAGAAGTAAGGTGCCACAACATTGGAATAATACAGCTCGTCACTGTCAGGAAATTTTAGGCTACCTGTAACGAAGCCCTGGTACAATTTACTGAAAAGAAACGTTGTGGAATCGTGTTGACTGCCGAATCCACCGACATCGATGCTTATAAATCTGAAGTTTGCATCCACGAGGCCTTGCAATGTCACTGAATAATACTTCTTATAATTATAAAACTGAGACCCGGAGTGAGCAGATTTTTTTATTGGAATGTGGCTCACGTCGACGGCCCCACAGCAATGAGGAACATCAAATGTCAAAAAAAAATCTTGTGCTGTGTCGATTAGAAAGTCCGCAGTTGGTGATTGCATATGTATTTCGCGTAACTGCTCCCAAATAGCTTGAAATACTTCATCCAGTATTTTACCCACGATCGATTTCGACACATCAAATGCATGACCCATGTCTCGATAGGACAATCCAGTGCACAATAATCTACGAAAAAATAAACATTAGTCATGAATTTTGAATTGCGACAGTACTTTATGCAACATGTGTGTGTTATTTTTCTGCAGAACGAGAGGTTGGAGTACGAGCCGAAGGCAAGTGCTGTCTCGAATTTTGTGGAAAAAGCTTATTTATAAAAGTTGCATTCAAGAAATGTTCAATACCTGATTGTTATGACCAGCTTTTCTTCCTCTTTGATCGGCCGCTTATGTAGATTGTTCCAATTTTTTTAAGGCAGTCTTTAATTTTCATTAGAATGTAGTCGAAAGTAGTTAATTCCATTCGCAAATACTCCTGGAATCTATCTGGGCGTTCTCTCAAGCGTGGAAATTTTCGATGATATTCACCAAAGCGAGGCTCCATTGCTTAGAAAAGATTCGGCACTAATCTTTAGCGCGTTATGACTAGCGGTGTGCGGGTACCCAAGTCGAGTCCGAGTCGAGTAAAAGTCGAGTCGGGTAAATTCGGGTAATCGAGCTTTTTCGGGTATTTTTGATCAATTTAAATCTATCGAATATCAATAGATTTAAATCTATTGAATAATCTATCTGATAATTTCCGAAGCTGGTGGGAGAATAAGTTTTGCACAGAATACATGAAATCCGCGAATCTATTAGGAAAACCAGGATACAGTGAAATCTCTCTATAGTGGACACCCTAAAAACCTGGAAAACTGTCCGCTATTGGGAAGTGTCCGCTATTCGGAAGAAGAGGATATGGGAGAATATGAAAAAAGAACGACATTTTAAACTGTATACTATGAATGCTTTTTTCAGCGTCAATCAGGGCTTTATTAACTTAGTTACTTATTAATAGTTATTATTATTCAAATAATATTATTATTAGTTAAATATTCAATTTAAAATTATAAAAATTTTATTTATCATTTGTGCCCTTGAAAAAATCGGTGATAGTAGCTTGATGTTTAGGTTTAGTTATCAAATCAATTTCAAGATTTGCCTCTGCTTCTGTGCAGGCCTCAACCTCCCGTTCTTAAGAATGTCTCAGACCATTCAAATAATCAAATGCCAGTTTCAAATTAACATATGGTATGGATGGCTCTTCGATTTCGTTAACGTTTTGGTCAACAAGCGATACATCTGCAGCATCATCTTCGTCTAGTGCGTCCTGTATCAAATCAGGTATATCGATAGTTCTGTCTTCTGTTGGAACACTATGGTCTACTGACACATAACTTTCAACGTTAACTCCATATGGTTGTAAAAGTCGTTCTAAGTCTTCTCTCTCTGCAAATTCGGCTTCAACTGCTGTGTTCAGCATTACTTCTGTAGAAAATCCACACTTGATGAAACAATTTTGCACCGTTTCTTTTTTTATCTCTTTTACGGATGAAATAATCCATTGAATCGCATCTAACACTGTTATTTTAGATGGTTTACTATCTTGTATGTTGTCATCAATGGATTTTAAAAGGTGTTTTAATACGCGACGTCTATAATTGACCTTAAAGTTTTTAATAATTCCTTGGTCAAGTGGCTGAGACACACTAGTCGTGTTGGGTGGCAAAAAGATAATTTTTACATTTGTCAGTTGTAAATTGTCTGGGTGAGGTCCTGCATTGTCCATGAATAAAATAACTTTTCGTCCATTGTTCCGCATTTTTTCATCGAAATTTATTAAAAAATCATTCATGATGACTTGTGTCATCCACGCCTTCTTATTGTGCTCCCATTTAAATTTCAATGATTTAATATTTACTCCTTTGAAACAGTGAGGGTTTTTCGCGGTTCCAATTAATAGTGGATATTCAAAATCCCCAGACATATTTACGCATAGCATTACAGTCAGTCGGTTCTTTTGAACTTTCACGCCACTGCAATCAACTTCTGGTAAGCACATTGTTTTTGTCGGAGTAGCTTTGTAGAAGAGGCCAGTTTCATCCAGATTATAAATATCTCTCGCACTATAATCTTTCAAGATGTCTTTTTATATGATTTTCCACGAGGCAATTTCATTTTGATCAACAGATCCAGCTTCACCGCTTACAGTTTTGTATGTAATTTTATGACGAATGCGAAACTTGTGCAGCCATCCATAGGAAGCTTTGAAATCCACCAGCCTATAATCTTTTGTTCTTTGAACAATTTCTGCCGATATCTCAAGAGCTTTTTCTTGAATGAGTGGTCCGCTGATGGGAATGTTTTGAGCTCTTGCTCTGCAAAGCCACTCATACGTTAACGAATCTATCGATAGATTATAAGTTTTGGCAAATCTCTTCTTGGACAGAACATTCCCATTTTGCGCAAACAAAGAGCGCAATTCCTCCTTTTCATTTAGTATTTCCCCGATGAGCGATTTACTGACACCAAACTTTTCTCCTGCTGCACGGTAACTTTCGTTTGTTTTTTCACACTCATTTATTATATTTATTTTTTCGGCGAGAGTTAGTCTTTTACGCTTAGACATTTTTGACAACGCTAATGATTTTCAATAGCAATATTTGACTTCTATATACGCGCGTGAGACAATGAGAACTGTGTCTTCTGTGATCGTTGGTCTTATGTTGATGTTTATTTTCTTATTTCAATCTATGTAATACGTAATTTTCCGTTTGTTATTGTTCAACATTTGAACAATAAGAAGAAAAACTGTCCGTTAATACCTGAAAATAAGTGTCCACGTCCACTATTGAGAATGTCCGCTATTTGGAATAGGAGCTACATAAGAAATTCATAGGAATATTTCATCGTTCTAAAAGTGTCCACTATTGCGAAGTGTCCGCTATTCAGAGTGTCCACTATAGAGAGATTTCACTGTATTTGAAGGAAACTAGGGAATTGTCAGTATTTTTAACGAAAACTAGGAAATCTTAATTTTTTATGACGAAAATTAGGAAGTTTTACTTTTTAACAACATAAGTAATATTTATCATAAAAGTAATTATGCATAGAGCCCTCGTTACTTGTTATTAAATGTTTATACTAATGTTTCTTTACTCCAAATGCTTTCGAAAAATAAACTTCGATTGTGGATAGATTGAGATGTAACGTTCCACTCAATTATTATAAACAATTACCGATATTCATGAGATTTCACTCTGCGAGCGAACGCGCTAGCCTCGATCTACGGGATCTGACGACATCAAGCTAAGTAGAAAACAAAGATATAAAAATGGTAAAGACATCGAGTTCTATGAAAAGAACATCGAAATTTACACCTCTTACAAAGGTGTGAAATAGACACGCCATATCAAGGATTGATTAAATGTGAGGCGATGTCAGTTTAGCAGGAAGATCAATGAACTCGTAAAAATTAGCAAAAGGCTGTCGTCAGGTTCTCACGGATGAGCAGGTGCTGACAGGTACTTTCTCTTAATTTTGCATGCGAAATTTAGCAGCATATATTGAGGACCCACGGAGGCCTCTGGGCGATTCTATTATCAACTTTTACGGTGCGCGGAGCTCTTGTCAGTCTGATTTGTAATATTAGCTATCAGTACGCAGTCTTGAATTATAAAATTTGTCAAGTAAGAATTATTTGCGTGTGTTAAAATAAATTGCGAGTGAGTGCGCTAGCGACAAGTAAGGACTGCCATTTACCAAAAGAGCCCAGGTGCAGGAGGAGACCCATCCGCCACGAGAGCCAGCGCCTACATCATCATCGAGACTGTCACGAATCGTCCGTAGCTGTATGTTAAGTAATTTAAGATCTATCACCTTTGTAATTAGCATTTAAGTGTCGCGTAAATAAATGTATAATTGTTGTGATCAGGAGAAGGTATACGGCTTTTATTTGCCACCCATTCGTTCTCCCTTGCCAGATTAAGATCCCCTATTATTTAAAATAAGTAGCGGCTCGACAGCCGTTACAAAAATGGTGCATACGGCCTAAGGACTCCTATTGAACGACCTTTGCAAAAATTTAGTGATTTTTCTGGCAGGAGAATGAAGGGTTGTAGATAGAATGTCGTATTCGGAACTGTTCGAAAACGTGACCTTGAAAAAACTTTACGAAACTGAAAGACAAATTATAGCTGCGTTAAATAAAAAGAATAATCGACAGGAGCTTAAACAATTAAGAGATCAGAAAAAACAAATTTTAAGTGAATTAGCCCCTAAAACTATTGCTGAAAAACAGTTGGAAGCGGAAGACGCTGATATTTCAATTATCGAAAATATTAACACTGATAAGCGCAAAATTTCACTAAAACCAGCCACACTTAAATTATACACTAGCACACCCGAGGTTAAAGAAAAAGTTGTATCACGCGTCGAAAAATTTTTAAAAACTATACCGGAGCAAATAGAAGAAATAAAAAGAAAAAATCAAGTTGACGAAGACGTTATTAACAAATCGGTTACAGACGCGATTTTTGATGAAGAAGAAACAGTAAAAAATAGCAATATTGTTGATAAATTAATTAATCCCTTTAAAGATTATTTTTTCGGCAACGAGCAAGTAAAAACCGAAGAAAACGCGAGTCTTCCCAATAGTAACATTGATCCGAAGCAAGAAATTCGAGACGAAGACGGTGACGGTAATAGACTCGGTGAAAATAGCGAACACAGTGAAGAAAGTGAACACAGTGAACATAGTGAAAACGGTGGAGATAGCGATATAAGCGATAACGAACAAAAAAACGAAGCTGAAATGGCCGCGGCGGCAGAAAGCGCATTGTTTAAGCGATTGTTGAAGGGTATTTCGAATTTTGACGGGTCAAGCAAGCAAAATACGCGTCGATTTGTAAAAGACTGTAGACTCGCAAGTAAATCATTAACAAACGAAGAAGTACAAAAGAAATTTATATTGCAATTAAAAGAAAAAATTATCGGTCCGTGTGCGGATATTATTAATTTAGAGCTTTTTTCAAAAATCGATAAACTTTGCTTATTTTTAGAAAGCGCGTACGGAGAAACGCGATCGGCGACACAACTTATAAAAGATCTTGACTCTATTCATCAAAAAGACGGAGAAAAAGTATCCCTTTATTACGCACGTGTAGCAGAATTAGAACAGGACCTTGAATTCGCGAAAGAACGGGGTGACGGTACTTGCTTACCATTCAATAATATCAAGGAGCTTATATTAAACGCTTTCAAAGCCGGTTTGATTTGGCAAATAAAATCACGTATGCCAGCGGCAAAAAACTTAGAAAGTGCCTATGAGGCAGCGGTAAAAATTGAGAATGAATTGAAGGCAGAGGACGAAAGGCGAAGTTCGAGCACTCGACAATTTGCTTGTGCATTTTGCAGAAGTACTACTCATGATTCAGCGGATTGTATCAAGGTGGCGGGTTTTCGTGCGGATAAACCTTCACCTTCGACCCCGACTAACGATATGAAATCTTTACTTTGCGGCGCATCAGATCATTTTGCGGTAAATTGCGAACCGTTTAAAAAATTAAAATCATCGGGAAATTGCGAACATTGCGGTGCATCGGATCATGAATCATCAAAATGCAATAAGTATAGACCGAAAGTGCCGGAAGTCATTACGATAGATCACATAAATGAGGCACGTTGCACATGGTGTCAGCAAGCGGGTCATGATATGAGCAATTGTTTTAAATTTCGAAATTTTGCCAACAAAGTTAATAACAAAAAATCAAATAAAGGAAATTCACAAAACAAAAATAATCATAATAACAATTATCATAACAATCAAAATTTCAATAATAATAATCGAAATAATAATTACAATAATAATCGCAATCGTAAAAACTATAATAATAACTATAATGACAATCAAAATTATAATCAAAATTTCAATCCAAATAACAATCAAAATTTTAATAATGGGAATTATAATACTAACAACGGCAATTTCAATAACAATAGCGGTCCGGGATATCAAAATAATAATAACGGTGATAATAGAGTTTGCTATCGCTGCCACCAACCAGGTCATATTTCAAGAAATTGTTTTTTATTAATACCCAATACACAAGCAGCGCCTCCGGGGCAGGGCCAGACACAACAACAAACGACTCAATAAAATTACCAATTTACACAGTCAATGTTAATACAAAAAACCCTTCACCAACAATCACGGTAGGAGCGAATGAATTTTTATGATCGGTAAAATTAATGATAGACACGGGCGCGAGCGTAAATTTAATAAAAAAATCGAAAGTTGCTAATCACGCATTCATTAATGATAATAGAGCATATTTGAAAGGTATTGCGCCTGACTTAATAATGACCCTTGGAGAAATTTCGGCATGGATAAATGGAATAACATTAGTAAAAATTCAAGTAGTTCACGACAATTTTCCAATTTTTCAAGACGGGTTATTAGGTACTAAATCGCTACAAGAGTGTCGAAGCAACATAGATTATCTATCTAATACGATCAGATGGGATACACAAATATTACCGTTCGAAACATCATGTCAATTATCGAGTAAGCCGTCGGAACTCGAGATGGCACGCGACCGAGAGCCTATACACACGACATCTCATAAATTATGTTCAAATGAAGACATCGAAAGAATAAATAGAAATCAGACACCTTATACAAGCACGAGCACGAGCCAGATAAGTGAAAGTTTCGAGCTACCCGAAATAGCGATAGAATCGAGTATTGAAAATGATGAATTAAATAAAAAGTTAAAAGTTATACTAAATGCTCCATGTAAAGAAGCTATTTTGGAAAAAATTAATGAAGTTTATGAAATTGTTAAAAATAAAATAACAGATGTAGAATCATCGNTATTGAAAATGATGAATTAAATAAAAAGTTAAAAGTTATACTAAATGCTCCATGTAAAGAAGCTATATTGGAAAAAATTAATGAAGTTTACGAAATTGTTAAAAACAAAATAACAGATGTAGAATCATCGTGTGCAATTGAGAGTAAAAAAGTTGTTTCTGATAATACTGAAAAGTTTGTTAATGCTAATTTATATGAAATTAAAACAGTTGAAAATGTCGATTTAAAGGAAATTGATAACGTTGAGTTAAATGAAATTGATAATATTGATTTAAATGGTATTGATAATGTTGATTTGAATGAAGCTGATAATGTTGATTTGGGTAAAAAGAGTAATGATATTTGTTATGAAAATAATATAAAAGTTGAATCTGAAGAAAAAAGAGAAAATATTAAAGATAAAAAAGTTATTAAATCGCCGCATAGAATCGAGCGAGAAAATTTTGAATTTGAAAATCGTGTTGAGAAAAATAATGAAATAATATTGTTTGATAAAAATCGTGATAAAAATATCGAAGAAAATATTGAAGAGATAAACAATGAAAATTATGAAAAAGATGAAATAAAAGAATTATTTATGATTGGAACAGTGCTAGAAAATGATTTACGCGAAGAAGTAGTATCTTTTGAGGATTTTGATGATAATGAATTGAGTTTTGTAAATGAAAGAATAATGCATATTAATGATTCACATGAAGTAAATGTTAATAATAGTCGTGATCATGATAGTATTGATGAAAATGAAAGATTTGATAAGCTATTGAAAGCACTTGGAATTGAATATAATCAGAGTAAAGAATTAAATAAAATTATTGATCTAATTCGCGAATACGCAGATATTTTTCACTTAAAAGGCGAAACGCTCGGTGCCACTCACATAATAGAACACGCGATACACACAAAAGATGACGCACCCATAAATGCGAGACCATATAGGTTCCCTGCAGCCCTACGAGAAGAATTGCATAGACAAGTTAACGAAATGTTAGAAACAGGCATAGTTGAGACTTCAGAATCTTCATATAGATCGAACATTTTTCTTGTCCCTAAACCACCTGATAAGGAAGGAAATAAAAGGTACAGATTAGTCGTTGATTTTAGACAATTAAATGAAAAAACTATACCAGATCGGTATCCATTACCTAATATACTTGACATAATAGACCAAGTAGGTGGGTCAAAATACTTCTCGACGCTAGATTTGTCAAGCGGTTNACGATGACTCAGTGTTCGTTCGTGAAGTGCTATTGATTTCATTATTAATTAATTGATAGATTACTTGAGTTTGATATCTGTGGTATAGTGACAATTGTTATTGTTTGATATTCTTGCACTCGGCTTAAAGCTTAATGTAATATTGTGTTTGTAAATAATCATTTTGAGTCGTTAATACAGCCACGTGTAGTTATACTTCTGTGGAGTTATTTTCTATTTAATTGACAACATTGAGTTATAATAAAAACTGAATTCATTAAACATAATAATTAAACATAGTGAGTTAAAATATTTAGAAATCATATAAGAATAATTAATCATTTGTTAAAATGAGATTCGTTAATCGGGTCGGTAACATAGGAACTCTATGATCTAGGATTGATATTTTTCTAGTGTGGGTAATGGAGCGCTTATCGATCGATCATGATTGTAGGCGGGGAAGAAAAAAAACATATGATATCAGTGGCGGTGCTGGACGTCACATACAAAAGAAAGATACAGAATTTTGTTGGAATGAAGAGAGACAGATTGCATTTGATACGCTAAAAGCAAAGTTGTGTGAAAAACCAATATTACAAATAGCTGACCCGAAATTACCATACGTAGTAACATGTGATGCATCTGGTTACGCGATCGGCGGATTTTTAGCGCAAAGTAAAAACGGAATAGATTTACCAATTGGATATGTGTCACGTATGCTAACAGATACAGAAAGAAGATATGATACTTACTCTAGAGAAGCACTTGCAATTGTTTTCACAATAGAAAAATTCAAGCCATATCTATTAGGTAATAAATTTACGGTATATACAGATCATAAACCGCTACTTTATTTCAGAAATTCAAAAGACCCTAATTCGCGTGTTTCGCGCTTTCAATTCCTCCTGAGTGCCATGGAGTTTGATATCCAGTATAAACCTGGTAGGGCCAATGCAGTAGCTGATTGCTTATCACAAAACCCTGTAGTTGAATCAGTAAATGCAATTGAGACAAGAACACGCAAACCAGTAAATTATAAAATCACTCGTACATATAGAAAGAGAGCTAAAAATAATGCTGATAAAGATATACCAAAATCAATTGATAACAATGCATTAGATGCACTTGATTTGAGACCCAGCGAACCTGCCGCAGATGTATTAGAAAGCGATCCAACGCAACAACTCGAAGACGCAGTAGCCCCGGCGCGGCAGAAGAGGAGTTGGAGCGGCGTCTCTCGACTCCACAGTTCGTACTAAGAAAAATTTNAGCCAACGCAACAACTCGAAGACGCAGATGTATTAGAAAGTGAGCCAACGCAACAACCCGAAGACACAGTAGACCCGAGCGCGGCAGAAGAGGAGTTGGAGCGGCGTCTCTCGACTTCACAGTTCGTACTAAGAAAAATCTTCGTGCGCTGTAAGCAACAGCTGTTCATGCGTAAAGATAATTATATATTCTTTATTGATTCTCTTGGAAAACCATGCGATGATGGTGCGAGACAACTGCAAAATCATGCAAAACTTCCAAATATAACAAATTCGGAAGCAGGTAAAGTGACAGTCATACAAGATAAAAATCAATATAATTTTGCAATTACAATAAGAAACATTGAACGTGAAAGTACACCGACAATTATAAACAATATACGAAATGGGTTTAATGATTTAAAAGACATTTTATTGGAATTAGATTTGAAATGTATCAGTATTGCAAAAAGCGAGTCAATTGAAAACACACCTTGGGTTATTATTGAAGAAATTATGAGCGAAATACTCGTCGATGTAAAAACTCAGATAGTTTTATGTGAAGGTACGATACAATTTGTAGAACCTCCTGATAGAGCGAAAATATTAGAAGAAATGCATTGTTCGGCCATTGGCGGACACAAAGGCATCACTAAAGTATTCCGCAGAATAAAAGGCTTGTATTATTGGCCACGAATGAAAAAAGATGTACAAGAATTTATACAGAGATGTGTAAAATGTCAAATAAAAAAATTAGTGAGGGTTAAAACACGACAGCCTTTATGCATATCGGACACGCCAATGAGCTCGGTCAGTAAGGTAGCGTTGGACATTGTAGGCCCTCTCCCAGTGACAAGTAAAGGTAACAACAACATACTAACTATTCAATGCAACTTTTCAAAATATTGCGTAGCAGTAGCTATACCAAATGCAACAGCAGAGGTAATTGCAGATGCATTCTTGAAAAACTTTATCTGTATTTACGGCACAACATCAATTGTATTGAGCGATAGAGGCCAAGCATTTTTATCAAAAGTTTTTACAAATATGGCTAAAGCGTTAAAGATAAAAACCATGTGTACTAGCGCCTACAATCCAGCCGGAAATGGCTCACTCGAACGTTCTCATCATTCTTTAGCAGAGTACATTAAAACAATAATAGATAAACATTCAGAATGGGATGATGTCTTGCAGCTCGCAATGTTTTCGTACAATACGTCTGTACATGAAGCGCATGAATTTCAGCCGTTTCAACTTATGTTCGGGAGAATGCCAAATCTACCAACTACAGATCATTTAAATAAGGCCAGTAAAATAATAACTTATGGTGACTTTATTCAAGATATGTGTAATAATTTAGCGCAGATAAATGAAATAGCACGTGAAAAATTAGTAGCAGCAAAACTTCGAGCAAAATATTATTACGATAAAAAAGTTAATGAGATCAACTTTAAGGTAGGCGACAGCGTATGGTTATTAAGAGGTGGTAAGAAGAAAAAGTTAGAAGATCAATATACAGGTCCATATACTATTATTGAGACTTTCAAAAATAAACCCCATGTTAAAATAGAACTGAAGAAAAATAAACATAGCGTTGTACACTCTAATAGACTGAGATTATCAAAGATAAAGCCTAACGATGAGCACGTTTAATTTCAGGAAAATGCACCCAATCATGATAATGGTATTACTGATGATCGCACAAGGTGGAACAGAAGAAACAGAAATAATACAAACAAATTCGCCAGGAATTTTATTCAATCAATTACCTCATTTAAGAATTTCTAATGAATCACACAAGATGGTGACTTATTTTAACATATCACGTTTGACACATGCAATAAATACATATAAACATGCAATTGGATGCATTTCCTCACGGTTTACAACATATAACGATAATGATAGAATGATAGAAATGGGAAGCTATCGCAATGCCCGTAATGCTGCGAGCCTTGTGAGAGATATTGAAATAGCTACAACATATGATACAAATCTCGAGTATGATTTTCTAAAATCCTACGAATTACATGCAAAAACACAGATTTCTAATATAGAAGTATTAAGTGATGAAATAAGTTTATTAAAAAACCAGATTGAAACTAGAACAATACACGCGTTGGGTGAATTGAGCGAATATGTAAAATATTGCCAACATAATTTGTTTTCAAAATCAGAAGCTTATTATCTATGGGGTAAAGTAAACCAAACATTTGCAAAGATTGAATTAAATATCAACTTAATTAATATAAGCTTGAGTCATGCTAAAATAAATAAGTTAACGAAAGATATATTTAGTGAACAATTAATAAATTTTTGGACGGATGAAATGATGATTGCAGGTAAAAATATACAACTAGCAGTAACTCCAATTTTATTCGATGCTGAGGCAATAGATAAAATAATCAATATTAAAACAAATAGGATTAATAATTTATTATTTTTCGAAATTGATATTCCGCGAGTACAAAGCGAAACTTATAAATTTTTTAAAATAATTCCTACAACAGAATTACATTTATTAAATAAAAATACAATAATGTCTGCAAATGTAAAATCACAAGGAGAATACATAGCTATAAAAAATAATTCTTATATAAAAATTGACAATTTAAATTCATGTAAAATAAATAGTTACATATCAGTATGTCCTTCTTATGTTATAAGCTCGGTAAATGATTTAGCATGTGAATTCGAGTTACTTACACAGAAAAATGCAAGTTTAACAAAATGCACTTTAGAGCGCAACGGAGTAATTAAAAATAACGCTATTAATTTTGATAATAAAATCTGGTTCTTTAGTAAAGATTATAACAAATCAATTGAAATTAAATGTAGTAATAATATTACACAAAACATATTCATAAACACAGCAGTCATAATAAAATTAAACGACTCTTGCGTAATAGAGAATGAGTGGGCAAGGCATGAAATACTATTCAATAACCCTATATTTCCCGATTTAGATATATTTTCTTCAGACAAAGAAATTAATCATTGGTATGAGAACATCATAATGTTAATAAGTGATAACTTAGGCTATGGAATGATACTGTCGCTTACGATCATAATAATATGCATAGTAATAATATTAGTTATGTTCAGAATACAGCAACGTTTAAAATATAAATTACAAATCCTCACTCAAAATAACAAAATAGATCAAGATATACAGTGCAATTACGACTCAATCGTTTGGTACTTTTTAAATAATGATGATGAGCCTATATACGCCGTACCTTCAAAAACAATTAGACCCGTTTTTTAATTACAGATGATGCAATTGTTGTGGGGAATCCTGCTGATGTGCTGCCTGACGAGGAGCGAGGCATTATACGCCTATGAATGCGGTACGCAGATATCAAATTTAACGGTAGTATCCTTAACGGAAGTAGGTGAATGTGAAATAAAGGAGCCCGAAGTGAAGAGAACGCAGATATATGCACAGTTATTACAAATAAACGATTACAATGTAATCCATGTGTATGAGTGCACGATAAAAATTACGAGACAAGTACACCATTGTGTCATGCACAGCCACCAATCAGTCGTTAAGGATGGAATGATAAGCTATTATAAGGAGCTATCACATGACGAATGCATGGGGATTCACCACACAACATCATATTCAGGATACAATACCATAGTACGAGACATACCGAGAAACGGTACTAAAAGTCTACCAATGACCTTCGCAGGAACATTAGACAGCACAGGCGCTTGCACCAACGCAGGCAAATATTCAGACGCATACGGCACGTTCGATAACGTTGTAGTCGACGGGTATGTAGACATCATCATCAGAGATTACGATGCAAAAATTTCGATCGACACAGAAAAAATCATATTGGATGATGGGGTACGTTGTCAAATGGGCGCCAGAAAATGCATCAATAACGATGGTGCAAATGTTTTTTGGGATCTACTACAAAAAGATAGATGTAATGCAGCCAAGTATTCAGTTCTATATGAAGGGTACATGGACAAGATCGAAGAAGTAGAAGAAGGTAAAGTTCTTTACATGCTTGAGTCAAAAGATCATAATTTCGCATTGGTAAGAACAGATCAAGAAGTAGTATGCGGCGCACCCCTACAATTAACAGAACATCCACGTCTACTCGTCATTGAGAATGCAAACAAGAACTCCTGGATTCAAAAGGGCGGAATAGCACGAGAAAATATAGATCTATTTGCTTACGTAAACGCGAAATTCTTATACATAAAAAAATTTATGAGAAACCAATTCAAAAAAATGTACTATGATATAATGAAAAATAGGTGCGAACTAGAGAGGAAGGTACTCATGAACACCCTAGCTATTGCCACGGTAGCCCCCGATCAAATTGGCAGGCAGATTATGAAATCTGAAGGTTATTACGGAAGAGTCATCGGTCAAGTTTTGTACGTCTTGAAGTGTATGCCTGTAAAATTCGGAGACTGGAATATGTTTTTACAACCTCGAACACGCACACTTGTGCGAACAGCAAAAACTATTTTATGTGACAAGAGATTACCTCCTATGTACAAAATCGGAAACGAATGGTACAAAGCTACACCCTCTCTAGAGCGAACTTTTGCACCAGACGTATTGCAACCGGAAAACCCCCCAAGGTTCAAGTACATATCGCCACAATCGCTCGCGATTGGAGGCATTTACTCATTAAAAGATACGGATCGTTTACGTGACTTGCTACTTTTCCCTATAAAATCCACAAATATATTAAATAAAGTTGCTAAAACAATCACGGGTAAAGAAATGAACGACGGACAATTGTCATTAACAAATTTCCTTGACCAAAACAACATCAATGCAATTGTCGAGAAGACATGGGATTCTTTCTGGTCAGGATTTATGATATTCGGAAATGCGTCTGCAGGTATTATTGGGGTGATATTAATTTGCCGCCTAATAAAATTACTTGTAGATTCAGTAGTTCATGGCATAGCTTTATACGACATATACGGATTTAGTATAGCACTTGTCGGTGCGATATAGAATTCGGTTACACAACTGCTACTACACTTTGGACAACGCAGGAGAGAAAGAGAGCGAGAAGAAGAGCGCCGTAGACTAGAAAGGGAAAGAGAAGAAGCTCGTTTACGAGCGGAGCAGGCGAAGTCCACAGAATCTACAGAAGCTGAAGAAACCGAAGAGCCATTATTAAGAAAAAAGCGACCGGCTCCCCAGATACCTACAGCACCTATTTACCCGCCCATTCGCATGAGTATGCTATAAAATGAGACCCGCTGTTTAAACAAAATAAAAACATTTGACACACTTCACACAATTTAGCTCAATTAAAATATATTTCTCTTGATTATCGTCGTAACTTAGAATAAAAATAATAATAAATCGTTTAGTTAAAACTTTTAGGTGATGGTAAACATTCTCATTTTACTCAATTTAACTAACATATTACCTTTTAGGCATTTAAATTTTCGTTCTAACTTTAGTCTCAAAATAAAAGTACAACAATAAGGTATTAAATAATTCTAATAAATAAAAGACCGTGAATCATTTATAGTAAAGTCATAATAATTGCAAAAGAATTTATCTTATTATCGCTTTTATAAAATTTTAAAGAAAAAAACCATTAGAAAAACTATGCTTCAATTGATAATTATAAAAAGATAAAGAATTGTTAAATTTTGAAATAAGAAAAGGAATTATTAAATAAAAAGATGGTCAATATAAGAATTATTTATAACTTTATTTTAACTTATATTAACACTTTGGGACAAGAACATTGAGTGGATAACTCAGTCCCATGGACCGGCCAAAAACCAAGGTCCAACGGGTGGTGGCGGTGACGAAAAAAGACGGTGGCAGATAGAACAAATTCCTTCTTCCTCCGGTTCCCATGTTTCCACGTGACATTGAGGGCCGGCGTAGACACCATCGTGCGTACTTAAAAGAGTACTTATTGACTCCCACACAAGCTTTTGGAGCTTTTGCGGCACCTCGTCGTGCCACATTATTGCACGCGTTGCGAGTAGACAGTTGATCCACGATTGTTTTTCATCCTAAAAATTAAAGTAAAATCAAAATATTATTATTAATTATAGCAAGACAAAAATATTAGAAAACAAAAAAAAATAATAATATAGAGTAAAAGCATCGACTTACTTGAAAGACAAAATCCTCCATTGCAATAGAAAATAGTTGAACGCCGTTAAAAATCCGAAACACAAATGAATAGTCCAGGTCAATCTCACTTATTTTATACGCGTCCGAACGGAGTCGGACTCAAATCGAGGGGGGTAGGGGCCTCGTTTGTTTCTCCTCAAACATAAAAATTTTTCTAAATTACAAACACAAACACGACACATCTATACGCAGCAATAAAGTGTTAGAAAGGGTTACCGGTCATTTTCCCGAATACATTTTCCCGAACGACCATTTTCCCGAATGGTCTTTTTTGCATGTTCCCGAATGGACTTTTTCCCGAATGACTCATTTACCGAAAAGCCATTTTCCCGAATACCTTTTTTCCCGAATACTTTTTTTTCCCGAATAATTCAATTTGGAGGCATTTTTTTAAAAAAAAGTTTTATTGAGGCAGGGATAGTGGTGTTATGATATTTTTATATTGCTGGTTATATCTGAGAGGTATTGTATGATGTTCTTCTCCCGCTTGTATTTCGGGTATTCATTTGTGACGCTTCGCAAGCGTTGTTGATGCTGCACCCACTTTGCCTTGGGTGCATTTTTCACCGCTTTCCCGATGCTTAATTCAACCACCATGCTCTCAGTGTCAGCTTGTTCATCGCGGATTCCTAGAAGCAGCGAATACAAGTCCGGATGGTTCTTGCCAATCATCAGACGAAATCTATTGTGCCATCCCTCGCTGATGATAGCCATCTCGAAATCCGTCATGATGACTTCCGGTCTGCATTGGATGTTGAAATTTGTTGCACTCTCCAAGATTGCGCTCAGGACGGCTGTGTACTGGCTTTCTTCCTTCGACGACAATAGGGCATACACGAGGGGAAACGCTACCTCCGTGCGCGTAATTTCGTCGTCAGCATCTCTCGTTTCTCGCCGTACGACTCCAAGCACTGTAAAGACCTGTGTGAAAATATGTGGAGATACCTTAAATGTTCCATCCAAGAACCATATGTAGCTCCGGGATAAAATTTCCAAATTTTTCCGTGTGGAAAAAACGATGACTCTGGCGGCGTTGTCCTGCGAGTCGTACAGGAGGAAATGTTCGTCCATCGATGTCTTGGTGAACCGCTCTGGTATTTCACCCAATGCATCGATGGAGGTTGGGTTCGGGGGCAAATTTTTCCTCCGCAAACGCCGCATACTTTTCTTCAGATTTTCACGATCTGGTAAGTAGCTGTGGACATCACTGGACAAGCCGCTTAGTTCCGACCGCAAGATTCGAGCTGGCGGTTCTTCAGGATGCTCTTCAGCTTTCCGCTTAATGCTAGCGTAACGCGCATTACACTCGCAACATCACCACCATAATCACTCCAGATCAAATTTAAAATAATTGTACCTGAATTTAACTTTCTCCGCAGTGCATTCCTCTACATCTGGAGGATGTGGGTGTGGCCTCTGGGCTGGTCCTTGCAATAAGACCAACGTTTCGTCCGAGTCCCCTGTCGTAATTGCACGAGCATTGCACTCCTTCGCTCGCAGCCGATTGCAGTCCCAGTAGGTCCTTCCTTTTGCCTGCCGGGACCGGAGGTACACGTACCCATCCACGATTAATTTTGTTGTGCCCAAGAACTTTGCCATTGCACAACACAACGCGCACTTTTAATTTTTACACACGGCACAACACAACGCGCACTTTTAATTTTTACACACGGCACAACACAACGCGCACTTTTAATTTTTACACACGCACAACACAACGCGCACTTTTAATTTTTACACACGCACAACACAACGCGCACTTTTAATTTTTACACACGGCACACACAACGCGAACTTGTATAAAACGCGGTATCGTAAATAAACGCGGACTTGTAAACTGAATGCTCGCGTCGCGACTAATTTGACAGATCACGCAGAGTCGTCACGGTAACCAATCAATATACATGCGGGAAAAAAGTCATTCGGGTAAAAAGTTATTCGGGAAAAGGGTTTTCGGGAAAAGCGCTTCGGGAAAATGGCTTTCGGGAAAATGTATTCGGGAAAATGTCCGGATACCGTTAGAAAGTCATTTCAAGGTCCGTTAAAGTCGAGAAGTTTCAAAATGCCTTCATAAAAATAAATATATGTGTATCTTATTATTATAGTATGTTATATTATGTTATATTATTTATAAGTCATCTTTTCATAAAAATAAAACAAAAAAATATATATATGGGTCAAAATAATACTTTTTTACAAAACCGTGCGCACGTATGTCACCGATCTTGACGCGCTTTTGGTATGTTATAGTACATGGTAAAAAGGTCCCAAAAAAAAATTTTTAGACCCCCACCCCCCTCCTACCCCCCACTTCCGGTATAAACGTCCATTTTTGATCTATATTTTTTCTGAGGACATGAAGCAAGTAAAAAATCTGAAAAAATTCATAAAAATACTTTTC
>NW_019641627.1:28773-79106 GCF_000599845.2 Trichogramma pretiosum
CACCTCTTACAAAGGTGTGAAATAGACACGCCATATCAAGCATTGATTAAATGTGAGGCGATGTCAGATTAGCAGGAAGATCAATGAACTCGTAAAAATTAGCAAAAAGCTGTCGTCAGGTTCTCACGGATGAGCAGGTGCTGACAGGTACTTTCTCTTAATTTTGCATGCGAAATTTAGCAGTATATATTGAGGACCCACGGAGGCCTCTGGGCGATTCTATTATCAACTTTTACGGTGCGCGGAGCTCTTGTCAGTCTGATTTGTAATATTAGCTATCAGTACGCAGTCTTGAATTATAAAATTTGTCAAGTAAGAATTATTTGCGTGTGTTAAAATAAATTGCGAGTGAGTGCGCTAGCGACAAGTAAGGACTGCCATTTACTAAAAGGGCCCAGGTGCAGGAGGAGACCCATCCGCCACGAGAGCCAGCGCCTACATCATCATCGAGACTGTCACGAATCGTCCGTAGCTGTATGTTAAGTAATTTAAGATCTATCACCTTTGTAATTAGCATTGAAGTGTCGCGTAAATAAATGTATAATTGTTGTGATCAGGAGAAGGTATACGGCTTTTATTTGCCACCCATTCGTTCTCCCTTGCCAGATTAAGATCCCCTATTATTTAAAATAAGTAGCGGCTCGACAGCCGTTACAGAGATATCAGTATCACCTAAAGTGTTTGTGATATATTTTACATTCGAAGAGTTTGCTTTGATTATGCATAATCATTACACTTGCAAATCAATGTTTTTTGATAAATCTCACATTTATTAAGTATTAAATAATTTGTTTATGTATTATGAAATTTGAGGATAAACTTGTGTGCAAATGACTTGTGAAAAATGTTATATTTAAAGGGTTTGCTACGATCATCTCTAGAAAAATTAAGATAATTCAGGTGTTCGTTGAACAAACGTAAGAAGATTTATGATAAACAATTTTTTATTGAAATGAAATGTTATAAAAAAAGTATGGTGTTCATTGGGAATAAACATTTGAACACATTTCATTGATATCCACAATTTTTTGTGGATAATTCTATTTTATTGTCGTAAGCGCGAGAGATCTCTGTCCTAGTTAAATTTTACTTTGATTTAGCTTCATATAAAGTTTCAACTTCTCCCCTTCTTCAAAATTATATTTGATTTTACCAACTTTTTCATCAAGCATAACTTCACGCACATGTGAAATTTTTATATTATTCCAGTTGAAATTATTGGACGATTCTTTGAAATCTTAAGATTTTATCTTTATTCTTGACCAAAAAACAAGATGACATTTTATCGAATTGGAATACTGTCAAAATCTCGCAAGTGCGCGAAATATTATTTGATTCCCAAAAAGGATTGATTAATATCAAATATAATTTTGAAGGGGAGAGAGAAGAAATCAATGCTTCAAGAAAAGGTAAAACAATTAAAAAATAAATAAATACAGAGGTCTCTCGGGCTTACCATGATAAGATAAGATTATCTAATAAAAAAATCAAGGATCTCAATAAAATGTGTGAGAAAATGTTGATTCCTCGCGAAAATCATAATTTTTATACCATTATTTTATCACAATAAAATTTTTTCATTATAAAACTTCTGGGATTTTTTTAAAACCTTGAAACATCCTAGTTTTCGTCCAGACATTTGAAACTTCCTCACTTTTGTAAGGGGTATCGATGTATTCTCTGTCAAATTGAATGGCCAAGAAAAATTTTTTCGGCAAACATGAAAAACTTGTTGTTCCTGGTGTCAGAAATTTTGGCATTTTCCCAAAATTTACGCTTATAGTAAATATTAAAATAATTTCTAGCTCAGTGTAGAGTAACTTGAACGAAAAAGTGCAAGAGAGCTTTTTTGTTGGAAATAGTCCAAATTTTCCGAAAATAAATTTTTGTTATCGGCCTCCAAGTCGTCCAGTATTTTTGAGCTTGTGTAAACTCACTTTCGGCTTCTGCTGTAACTTCTCGTTTTGCAGAAAAAGCATATTCACACCCGTTGCAAAAAATACTATTTCGGTATCAGAAAAAAATTTTTTTATTAAAAAATTTGAGTTTATTTCAATACCAAACTGAAGTTATTTTTTGTCTCTCTAATGAAACGGAACGAAAAGTAATAAAATAAAACGAGCTTCAATCAAAAGTAAAAATGTTTAGAAAAACGTATCACGGGTCACAACGTTGTTATTGACTATATCCCAAAGTTTGTGGCGCCAGGGATTATTACTCGTTTAAGTTGTTCTGCGTTGTCTGTGGTTTCAGCCTCAATGTTTGTGGTTCCCCTCTTTTCCTGCGTTTCGACGCTTCGCGGGTGCGCACAGTCGCCTTGTCGCCCGGGGCAGCCAAGTATCTCGAATAAAGATCGTCATCTTTAAGTCAATTCTCGTATGTAGATTCTCGCAGTCTCCGAGAAAGTCTCTCGTTCAACTCAGGGTAAGATTCAAGGCTCCTGAGAGGAAACAAACACATCGAAGTGAAAGAGAATACCGGCATTTTCCTTTTGAAGTCAAGTAACCGTGCATCATCACAACTATGGTCTCAATTGCTTCTGACTTTCAGACTAAGATTCTTCAATTTTTGCATTAATATTGTTGGTGGCAATATTAATGCAAAACGTAAAAAAAATTCAAGTACTCGCGAGAAAACTCGGTAGCTTGAGTTTCCGAACCCTACCTGTATACTTCGAGTCGTGTCAAACTTGAAAAATATAGATACACATAACCCTAGTCAATAGATTAACTAGAAGAAAACTGTTTATAACAAAAATCACAAGCCGTGAAAAACTGGAAAAAACCTAATTTTAACCGGGTTGAATCCGAGTTTAAACCAGGTTTAATCCAGGTAAAAATCCGGGTTGAAAATCCAGGATTAGTCCGGGTTATAATCCGGGTTAAAAATCCGGGTTAAGAATCCGGGTTAAAAATCCGGGTTAAAAATCCGGGTTAAAAATCCGGGTTAAAAATCCAGGATTAGACCGGGTTATAATCCGGGTTAGAAATCCGGGTTAAAAACCCAGGATCAATCCGGGTTAATGTTGGGAGAGCCTTTCTCCACAGCGCAATCGGCGCGGGGCCCTCCGGCATCCCTGAGTTCCCCCAGGCGAGGCATGCGTGTAGATACGAGATTGATGTGTTGCTACGGCGCACATCCTACGCGCATGTCCCCGCCTGTCCGGCTGCGGCGCCTCACTTCTAGCACAGTCTTTGCACGCTACGCATCGAGCAACAGTTACCGTTTTACACGCTTGTTCCTTTTATTAAATAAATACTACGTTTGAGTATAATAGAGCCTTCGAGTCTTCGAGTCACAGTTTTGTTTATAATAAAGTATATTGTGTTCATTAAATATAAACCTGCCTCAAAGTTTATTTGTGCCTCAAATCTCCTGCTCCACTCAAAACTCCACGCGAATTTAATATCAGCTCCAACAGGTTATCGGCCCAGCACGCGAGTGAGTGAGCAGTGAGTTTTGCTTTGCGCAAAAGTGTCGAGTGCGAAAAACAAAAACTAATTAGAGTGAATAGAGAGAGTTTTTTTTTTTTTTTTGGATAGAGTCAACATGTCGTCGCCAGACAACAGCAACAAGTAAGTGAAAACTATTACTTATTGAATCGAGACTTGTTTTTCTTCGAGCCGCGTGACTAGTTGTGATTACAGTCACATTTGTTTCGATATACGATTTTTCTTTGCAAGTTCTGAGTGCGGTACAGAACACGATCGAGTTGTACAATTAAAATCATCGAGTTTTAGAGTCATCGACAAGTAAATTTCTTTGTTTCTTCCTTCGCGATCATAGAGTTTCAAGCCATCAAAATTTCGAGTCAATTTTTTTTTCTCGTGACTCAAACATACACGCGCCATTGAGCTATCTTGCGCGTTCGAAACCTTTTTTCAAGAGAACTCGTTCCCCGCGCAGCACGTGCGTGAACAAGTCGCAACGTGCGTGTTTAGACATCATCGCCCCGCTCTTGCACGTTCCCCTTCGTGCGGTTCTTTTTCGCTAGGCACACAGCGTCGGCCATATTGCGACGCTGAGCGGGAAGGAGGCGACGGCCTGCGCGAGGAAGAAGACGAGCTTGGCGCGAAAAGCCAGCGAGCGAAAATTAGGGTTCGTGCAACAGATCGAGACTGCAATAGCGCGCGCGTCACTAAAGTCTCGTCACGATACGCGTACAGTGCGGTGCACTTACGTGTGTAGGGAATCAAGCAGACAACTTACGTGCGCGCGTAAGGCGTGATTAATTTTTTTTCGAGTATAATGCCAAGATCGCGATCGAAGTAATTAAATTGTCGAGTGTAGATTAAGTGTATATAATTATGTGTGTGAATTGAGATAGATAGTAGAGCCAAATTAGTAATTAAAAATACGTTATAAATTTTTTTCGAGTTTCTTTTGAGCAGAAATATTAATTCTAATTTCGAGTCTTGAGCACTGACAGCTAAAATTAAGTAAATTTTTTTCGGGCTGTAGCAGTACAGAACGGTAAATGTTTTTTTTACAACATTTTTTTTCGTAACAATTGCATACACATGCCCATCGATATCTGCGTACGACAACGAGTTTCCGAGTTTCCTCACACGTGTGCGTACGTCAATCCCAAGAAGTAACGACGAAACAGTGGTACTGCTAGTCGGATTGGGAGGGAGCACGAGTGATAGGGCGCCGCGTTACTCCGTTTGTTATGCGAGACAGGTCGTAGGGTAGGATATTATCTGCGGTGCAGCTAATAAATTTCCGAAGTGCGCAATATTAATTCGAATGAAATTTCGAAAACGAAACTCAACAAATTTTTGTTTAAATAGGGTACCCAAGGACAAAGAGCAACACGACCCTGACCAGGTCGCAGGAGACGGTAGAGAAAAAGGTGATTTTTTTTCTTAAATGAATTACTAAATAAATCAAATTTGAATGTCCTATTCTAATGGAGTACCAAACAGAATACCGATCTGTCTAAATAATTATTGACAAAAATAGATCAACGATTATTTATTTGATTTTAAGCTGATAACTTGATTGAGTAGAGTGATTTTTTTTGAATTTAAACAAAAGTAGAGTAATTTGAGCATAAACATACACACATACAATACAAATATACAATGTTAATTTATCCCTATACAGCATCTACCGAGCCCGACGTAACCCTAGAAATGGTGTACGGAAAGCTCTCCAATGTAGAGTCATATCTTGATGAGATTGTCACCCAAGTCAATCGCATGGGTGACAATACGCACTTCATATGGGAAAAACTCAAAGGCATGGAGCAGACGGTCGAATTCACCCTAGAGCTGGTCGAGAGCGTCAATCGACACGCGATTGACACCACCTTGGCCATGCGCTTGCAGCGGGAAGAGGAAGCAGAAAAGGTGACTAATGCGAACCTACCTCCGACGTATCGAAATGTTCCTATTGAAAAATTGTTGAGTTCGACAATTGCCCCTGCCAATGATCGATACACCTTAAATGATTCAATCGAGACTGTAGAGACTTTTGCCGGGTCGAGTTCGAGTTTGAGTAAGAAATCAAAGCTAGATGCAACAATAAGCGAGATTAAAAATAGAACGCGAGTTAGAAGAAATTACTGCCTAAATAATAAAACAATTTTCTCTGAGTGGTTAGAATTTTTGAAAGCCGAACTTGAGTACAGCGACTTGCTGCAATATATTGAGTCAAACGATATCCTGATAGAGTCACCGGAAGAACGTTCGAAAATCAACGCGATTATAAAAGATATTATAATTAGTCGCGTAGATAAAAGCTTCCAATCAAAAATTATTTAGATGAAAGAACCAATAGAGATTTTGAGAAAATTGAAAGAGGCGCACGTAATACAGTGTAATATCAATTCCTTCGATTTGAAACGCGATATCTTCCACATTACGATGAAACCAAAAGAAAAGGTATCGGAATTTTGCGACCGGTTCGATCAACTTGTGAAGTTATACGATGAAAATGAGCCAGCAGCGCCACTTTCAGAACATGACAAGGCGTGTGCGTTCTTTAGTGCAACTGAAGAACGTTGCGCAGAGTTGAGACAATCGAACTGGATGCAAAAAGTTAAATCAAGGGTTGAAATGACAGTAGATGAAATGAGAACTTATTTGTTGCAGGCTGAGGCTAATAGAGATAAGGCTAGAGCGCAAGCTCGAGCTAGAGTGGTCAATCCAGTGATGGAGAATCGGTGCTTCAGGTGCGACAAGTCAGGGCACAGATCGCCAGACTGTCCCTTGAAGGCAAAGAACCTATGGTTCTGCTACAAGTGCCAGTCGGACCAGGACCATATAGCCTCGAGAGGCCCGAATCAAAGGTATGTTGATGACAAAAATAAAAATAATAGAGATAGAGATGAACGTGGCAGGGGTGGTGGAAAGTCGAAAGTCGGAGGGAGAAAAGATACGCGTCACCGCCCTTATCAGAAATCATCAAATAAATCAAAAACCAACTCGAAAGACAAAGGTGAGTGCGTTGAATCACATTTCGTTAGTAGTTTTGATAAAAATGTAGAGCATACAAATAACATAGAGTTTATAGCAGATTCAGGGGCCACTGAGCACATAACAAATAAAGGTTTTGTACTCAGAGATTTTGAAAAATGTGGTGGTGAAATAAAATGCGCAAATAGCGACGAAAGCGCAAATATTTCAATTGATGGTAGAGGTACCCTTATTTTAAAATCAGTACTCGATAATAAAAATATTGAACTTTCGAACGTTATTTTAGCCACTAACGCGTCAGAAAACTTGATTTCCCTTCGAAAATTTGTAGAGTCAGGCTACAGTATTTACCTTGATGATGAAAAACTGTTAGTTTCGGATAAAATTTCGGGTGAACGGTATCTCACGGGAGTTTACGAGTCCCCGAACTGGATTTTGAGCTTTGATTCAAGTAACTTCGAACGGGATAGATTGAGTCGAAACAGATATAGGGTAAAGGCTAGGCTAGTGACGTTGGATAATTTTGCTGAACAATCGCCAACGGTTACGCCCGTCGTTACGGAGCTACCGTTAGCGCTTGGGAGGGAGGAAAAGCAAAATGAAATAGAGTCGAGCGAAATAGAAGTCCCAATAAAACTGAAAATACTTGATTTAAACAATATCGTAACCCAAAACGAAATAGAAAATTTGAGTAATCAAACAAAAGAAGTAGAGCCAGTTACGAAAATCCCAAACTCCGGAATGTTGTGGCACTTGCGACTAGGACACGCGTCCCTGAGATATTTACAGCAACTCCAAAAACAGGAGGACGGGCTGAAAAACATAAAATTCGGTAAAGATATCTTAGACTGTGAGACGTGTGTACTGGCAAAAATAGAGAAACTCCCATTCAAAAATGATAGAGATAGAGCCGAGAGAAGCCTACACACGATACACACAGACACAATGGGACCAATTTCCCCTTCTTCATTCCCTGATAATAATAAATTTATTATAATATTTATTGACGACTATTCGAGATACGCGAGAGTATATTGCGTCAAAAATAAAAGCGAGTCCGGGGATTGCTTCGAAGATTATTTGAAACATGTGAGAAATCTATCCGACAACAATGAGAGAGTGTGCTACATCAGGGCCGACAACGGCACTGAGTTCACAGGGGGGGAATTCGCCCAAATAATGCAGCAAGAGAATATCAGCAGTGATTTTGCCCCTCCGTACACACCGGAGCTGAATGGAATGGCCGAAAGGTTCAACAAAACCATTCAGAAGAAAATCACAGCACTTATGATAGACTCTGGTTTGCCACCGACCATGTGGGTGTTAACAGCAGAAGCTGCAGCACACATATACAATAGAACACCACACAAGGGCCTGTCGTTCCAAACACCTCTGTCGAGACTTAACGAGAATAAAAAGAGTCACATCACAGAGCTTAAACGATTTGGCTGTTTGAGCTACGTAAAAATTCCAATCGCAGAGAATCAGTTCGCGAAAAAGGCTATAGTCACATACTTAGTCGGGCACACACCAACTGGCTATCTTCTGTGGCATCCACAGACGAACAGATTCATCAACTCGAGACATGTACTATTCAATGAGAAGATTGTATACCAAGATAGAGTCAGAAACACCGAAAACGATCATCAGGCATCGAAAATCATAGAGCAATTGATTTTTGAGCCAAAAACAATAACATTTGAAGTAAATGATGATAAAGAAAAAGAAAATCGAGATATTGAGAAACACATAGAGCCTTTGAGTATAGATGTGAGCCAGCCGCCTGTAGATAAAGTAGTGACTACAAAGAGAAAAGAGACAATAGCACCTCGAGTCATGCCAGAGAGAAGAGCCAAGAAAGCTAAGCTGATGGATCCAGACTTTGTGTACAGAGCCAAGGTACCTGAATTGAAGATCGATGACATAGAGGTACATGCGAATCTTGCCAAAACAAATCAAGATCTAGCAAGCTACAGAGAAGCGATACAATCCGAAGAATGAGAGCTATGGAAAACAGCCATACAAGAAGAACTAAAATCGATGACTGACAATGAGGTTTGGACGATAATCGATAAGCCAGCTAGAAATTTGAACGGACAGAAATTGAATCTGATCGATTCAAAATGGGTGTTCAAAAAGAAAATTGATGAAAAGGGTATAGAGAAATACAAAGCGAGGCTAGTCATCAGAGGTTTCAAGGACAAGAACAGTTATGAATTGAAAGAGACGTATGCTCCAGTATCACGCCTTTCAACAATAAGAACTGCTCTAGCAGTGATCAATAGACTCGATCTAGATGCAGTACAACTTGATGTAAAAACTGCTTTCCTCAATGGAAATCTAGAAGATGAGATCTATATGGAGATTCCTGACGGGCTAGAGATAGAGAGATCTGATCGATCAAAAGTCTGCAAATTACAGAGAACAATCTACGGACTTAAAACAAGCCCGAAGATCTGGAACCAGAGATTCACTGTTGAAGTCAAGAAACTAGGCTTAGAAAAGTACTTACATGAGCCATGTCTCTTCACGTGGAGGAAAGAAGGAAAAGTTGCGTTGCTCGTATGTTGTATGTTGCTTGTATGTTGACGATATAATTCTGGCAAGCAACTGCAAGCAGAGGCTACAAGAAATAAAAGAAACTCTGTGCAATACTTTCGAGATGAAAGACCTAGGAGAGCCATCGAGATACCTAGGTATGGAAATAAATAGAGATCGAGAAAACCGAGTAATGAGACTGACTCAGGTAGAATATACCAATAAAGTACTCGAGAGGTTTAGGATGAATGAGAGCAAAGCTCAAAACACACCTATGGTAACGCGACAGGTAAAAACGAGAGAGATAAAATCAAAGGCACCATCAATCGAGTCAAAACAAATAGAGTCAACCAAAACTAACATTGAGAAAATCCCTTATAGAGAAGCTATAGGTAGTTTGATGTACCTAGCTACGGTAACGAGGCCTGACATAGCATATGCTGTGAACTACCTATCGAGAAAACAAGTTTCACCCAGCGAAGATGATTGGAAAAATGTAAAGCGAATTTTTCGTTACTTACAAGGTACGAAAGAAATAGGTTTGATGTATAGAGGCATAGAGAATGACCTTGCGAGTCACACTGACTCAAGTTTTCGAGATCATCTTGACTCGACGTCCACGAGTGGATATGTAATTAAGTTGTTTGGAGATCCAGTAGCTTGGAGAAGTCACAAGCAAACTCTCGTGACTTTGTCAACTTGTCAAGCCGAATATCTCGTGATGAGTGAAGTTACTCAAGAGCTTATTTCGCTGGACAAGTCAATAAGAGACATGCTAGGAGAAACAAAGTTACCCGCGAAAATATGGTGTGATAATAGGTCTGCAATAGACTGTACCCAAATGGATGGATGTCATAAACTTAAAAATTTTGATGATCCCCTTGAATGGATAGTTGAGTGTTTGAGAGAGAGAAATAAGTGGAAAGAAAAAAGGTATGGCAGGCACTCATGGGGATTACGTTAAGCAGTGCGCAATGGAAGGTAAATTAATTATAGAGTGGGTAAATACAGTAGAGAATGAAGCCGACATAATGACTAAGCCCCTGCCCGCTCAAAGCCACGAGAATCTTAGAGATAAAATTATGAATAGATCAATATAAGGATCGATTATAGTTTTCATTTGAGTAATAATAGCTAACTATTTTCGACATGTTTTGATTTTTTCGTTTCAGCGTAAGCAGAAAGCAGTAGAGAGTGGAGATAAGTGACGCAGTCGAAGAAAGGGGAGGGAGTGTTGGGAGAGCCTTTCTCCACAGCGCCATCGGCGCGGGGCCCTCCGGCATCCCTGAGTTCCCCCAGGCGAGGTTTGCGTGTAGATACGAGATTGATGTGTTGCTACGGCGCACATCCTACGCGCATGTCCCCGCCTGTCCGGCTGCGGCCCCTCACTTCTAGCACAGTCTTTGCACGCTACGCATCGAGCAACAGTCACCGTTTTACACGCTTGTTCCTTTTATTAAATAAATACTACGTTTGGGTATAATAGAGCCTTCGAGTCTTCGAGTCACAGTTTTGTTTATAATAAAGTATATTGTGTTCATTAAATATAAACCTGCCTCAAAGTTTATTTGTGCCTCAAATCTCCTGCTCCACTCAAAACTCCACGCGAATTTAATATCAGCTCCAACAGTTAAAAATCCAGGATTAATCCGGGTTAAAAATCCGGTTTATAATCCAGGTTATAAATCCAGGTTAAAATCCGGGTTAAAAATCCGGGTTAAAAATCCGGGTTTAAAATCCGAGTTGAAAATCCAGGTGAAAAATCCGGGTTAAAAATCCGGGTTAAAAATTCAGGTTGAAAATCCAGGTTAAAAATCTAGGATTAATCCGGGTTAAAAATACAGTTTATAATCCGGGTTATAAATCCAGGATTAATCCGGGTTATAAATTCAGGATTAATCCGGGTTATTAATCCAGGATTAAAAATCTGGATTATAAATCCAGGATTAAAAATCCGGGTTATGAATCCAGGATTAATCCAGGATATAAATTCAGGATTAAAAGTCCGGGTTATAAATCCAAGATTAATCCAGGTTAAAAATCCAGGATTAATCCGGGTAAAAATCCGAGTTCAATCCTGGTCAATACCCGAATTCAATCCAGGCCAAAATCTTGGTTAGAAACCGGTGAGTAATCGAGCTTTAACCCGATAGAATATTGGCCGATACTCAGATGCAAAAAATCATATAAAACTTTTTAAAGATATTGGTAAAAATAGATTAAAAGTAAGATTAAATCTAGTTAAAAACCCGGTTTTACACCAAGGCTCAGGATTAAAACCTATTTTAATTCGTTCGTACCCCGAGGTGCGAATCAGTTAAAAGTTCAGGTTATCACTAAACTGGAACGCGTTCCAAAAAACAATATTGTAAGTGAGTGCGTGTAGGAGAACACCGGGTACTATGCACATTTTCAAGCCACGTCGGGTAAAATTACAAAAAATAATTAAAATAAGCAGTTTGCAATAACCATATTACTTGGTTTTATTTGTATCATAGCTCTAGCTGTGCCTGGATATCCCGGCTAACTTGGCTACTGTGGACGCACCCACTGAGCTTGCCGCCGCTACGGTCACACTCCCACGCACACACACAATCTCGATACACGCGCGAGCACGATGACGCAATCGTGCACACGGCCAAGCGACCGTCCACCTAAATAACCTTAAAGCTAACCTCTTCGCCGGCTCTTCAGTAGACGATGCCCTGGCAAACTCCTCTGCTGTCGTGGCCTTCATCGCCTGCACTCCGTGGCAAAATTCCTTTATTTGGCCTTGGTGGCATTCGAGTTCGGATCGGCGCCGCGTGTCTCGAGGCAAAATAGCCTCACTTTCTTGGCGGTCGTCCTTGGCACTGCCTCTGTGCTTCTCGCACGACACTCGCACTCCGACGAACCTTTTCTTGTCGCCGAGTTCTTTTGCAACGAACTGGCACTGTCGCGAACTGCTGTTGTTATTGTATCAGCGAAAAACAACTAACTTTTTACTTTGTTTGCTTCGCACGTGCACACACTTGCTTGGCTCGTGGTAATCTGCCTTGCGTGGCGTTGTCTGCGGCGCAGTAGATTGCGCAGTAGTCACGTGACTCGGCTACTGCTCTTGTGCGGCCTGCGTGCTTCTGCTCGGCCTAGGCTCGTAGAATCTCGAGATGCGGCTTGTTGTCTTGGCGTCGGTGTTGCGTCCTCGGTCTGCTCATCTTTTTCTTGGCCTGAAACCTAGCCTACGAGAAAAATACGCGAAATCATTCACTCGTGCATTCTCGCGAGTAAGAGATCTCGCGTGGTGCCGGTGTACGGGCTGCCCTCGGTCAGGCGCGACGTTTAAACTCGCAGGCATGTGCTTCGTCACAATGCTAAGATTATTTTTGACAAGTGATTCATTTATTGATAGAATTTTCAATATTCATGCTGAGGGTTGATTTTACTTTTTTTTTACTTTTATAAAAAATGATTAAAAAGCACTATAGACGTTACAATTATGATCCAGATTGTGAGTTCCCAAAATCTACAGAGAGTGATTTTAGACGAAAATATAGTGATGATACCCCAGAGATTGATGACATGCAAGTACTATTTTCTATCTTGGTAGAATGTTCACTTTAAATGGTAATAACAGATTGGTATTGCTTTTATGTATTAATTTTGAATGATTTGTAGTTCTATGCAGAGATGATGCATGTAGGCAGAGATTAAAGAGCTATGGAAATTATGTCCAACAGAAAAGATTTATTTGAATCACAAAACGCAACCGTTGTTAATGCTACAGATATTCTAAGAACATCAAATATTCACGATTCATTTTTACACCATACAGGTGAAAATATAAATACAAATGGAAATTTTATTAACGTAAATGAAAATGATGAGCTACAAGATGATGAATCTAATAGCATTGTTAGTGATGAGCATTTCTCTTTTCAAGCACATTGTGAATCAGAAAAATTAGTATGTAAAGATTATTTTGATAATAATTTTACTTTTAATTACAACGTGATTAATTCATTTATTGCTTCTGGCTTATCATCTGATATTGGAGTTAGATAAATATCAATTTTGATCAATTAAGTTTTGAAACCTCCAAAAACTCTTCTTTCCATTTAAGAAAATTTCCTTACCGTTTGAAAGTATTTTTAAGAATTGAATATTATTTTTGTTTTTTTGAGATACAGCAACTATATACCTACCGCTTCAAGCTCGAGTACTTATTATGTCAAGTTGCGAGGTTGCACTTTGTGTACACATTCAGTGGTTACAACTTGTCCTGATCTTCTATTACAAACGTGCGGGCTTTATAATATTATACAAAACCGCAAAACAACGCGTCAAAAATCATATTAACCCAGTTGAAAAAAATTGCATGGATATCCACGTGGAAATCCACGAGGATTAGTAATCCTCGTGGACCATACAGGGATTCCACGTGGATCATACAGGGATTCCTCGGGGATCGATCATGGGCTGAAAAAAGTGCAATCACCACGGATTTTCGACTGATCCACGCTGATTTTTATTCAATCCTCGTGGATGTGGAACTTGTTCGCGAGCACGCGCTCGAAACATCCGCGAGGATTCGCGGCGAATCACCACGGAAATTCGTCTGATCCACGTTGATTTTTGTTCAATCCTCGTGGATGTGGAACTTGTTCGCGAGCACGCGCTCGAAACATCCGCGAGGATTCGCGGCGAATCACCACGGATTTTCGACCGATCTACGCTGATTTTTTTTCAATCCTCGTCGATTTTGGACCGGCTCGCGAGGATAATTTAATATTTTTTAGGTATATTGAGGAAAAGGTAAGATCAACATTAAGGCATTATATGATTCGAAAAAGTCAAACAATGTTTATTATTGTACGCTTTTATTTTATATAAACGTATGCCTTGTTTTGATATCACAGAAATTATGTGTAAATAGTCACGTTAGGAATATGGGACATGTACGACTTATCTTTTATTCGTACATGTACACATGGTTTTTCAATAAGATAAGTTGGTATAAGTTCAAGCTGTTCATTAACATGAATTAATATTACACTAGAACACACGTCGGAGTAGTTTTCTACAATTGTTATTTTTTTACACAATGTTGATTCTTCCATAGTTTCTGTGTTTATTATAAAGCTATGTATAGAAACATATTCGTTTTCGCATATTTTAGCAAAAGAATTATCAGATCTACCTTCAGATCTCTGAATAGTGGCATACATACAATTATTTTTCATAAGTCTTTGATATGTAAAGCAATGCTCTTCATCTAATTGAAACCGATTAACAAGATGTTCTTCTAATTTCTTCTTCTTTCCAAAGTATCTGTTATTATTTACTGAAAATGATTTTGCCGTTACTCTTGAATCTAAATGTTGAATGAAAGGTATAATAGGTGATGCTTGCATTGTGTTCACATATTTTTCAAAAATTATTAAACTTTGTTTTCTTGTTATGTGCCGGCACATTTGACTTATTACTCCTTTTGCAGCATGAACAACATTCAAAAGTTGACCATTTCCGTTTTCAAATGGATAACCAAAATGCGACCAAAGTGGACCCCAATTAATGACACTTTGCGGAACATGTAACAGCTGGTGAATGTTGTACGTCATAGCGTCTTTGCCGTACAGACGTTCCGTATCAGCGACAAAAAGTTTCATCAATAAATTTGCTTGCACTATTTCTTGATTTGATATTGAATCTTTCATCAATAAATGCACAGATGCAACTATTAAGGACCAGTGTTCAGCATATTCTTTCATTCCATCAAAATCTGACATAATCGGTAAACTATAGTATAAAATAACCAATTTTCCCATTCACGTGATTTCCAAAACTTTCTAGCATTAATTGAACGAGAAAATCTTGACAAATGTGACGGTGCTTTAATAGAATTAAGATAGGTATCCACTCTATCTATTTGCCAGTCACTTAAGCTATATGGGTTTCTCTTGGAACTGAACCAGTATTCGGCAAATTGTCGAACAATTCCTAATGGTAGTACGTGCATAAAATCTGGTACAAACCCTTCAATAATGTCAAAGTTTTTGAGTATTAGCAAGGGGGAAGCTGACTTGACTCCACGCACAATTCTACCAGTATTTATAGATTCTGCGGCGAAATCAATTGTGTTCCTCACTGTTCTGTTAGGAACTACGTCGGCTCTTAGAGGATATTTTACTGTATATCCTTTTTTATGAAAAACTCTCGAGCCACTGTGTAAACATCAGTTACATCCGAAGTATCCGTTAAATTGAACTATTCCCTGCATCGGAGCTCGTGCAACCGAGTCAACGCAACAACAGATCGCATAAACTTTGATATTTTTCATTTCATTGTTGATGTTCATATCCAAGCCTCCACCTTCGGTTGATAACACAGGCACACAAAAAAAAAAAAAATGCTCAGTCCCAGAGACCGGACCCAGTAGACTTTATGTTTTTAGGGTCGCTGAATCCGAATCCGTCGTCGGTTTTTCGCCATCAGATCGATTTAAGGTCATTTGAAGGTCATTCAAAGGTCAAATCATGTAAAATAGGTTTTAAAATCTGAAACTATTCCTACATAGGTTTTTAAGGATGCTGAATTCAAATCTGAAGTCAGATGACCTCTACGACCTTACCTTCAAGGTCATTTGAAGGTCAAACTTAGAAAATGCGATATAAAAATCCGAAAAATATATTTTTTTATGTTTTGAGAGTCGCTGAATTCAAATTCAAGGTCGTTTTGACTCAATGTTGACATCTAAAGGTCATTTAGAGGTCATTTGAAGGTCAAATCATAAAAAACGGGCAAAAAAATTGGAAAAAAACTCCTATATGGGTTTTTGAGGATGCTGAATTCAAATCTAAAGTCAGATGACCTCTCAGACCTCACCTTCGAGGTCATTTGAAGGTCAAACATAATAAATTCGATATAAAAGTCCGAAAAACATATTTTTTATGTTTCAAGGGTTTAAAACGCAGAAATATGCTGGAAAATGGTACAAATGTTACGTATTATAGAACCAGAAATGAAAGTTTTAAGAAATATTTTGAAGAAAAAAAAGGTTGATGATGAGAAATTAGTTTATTGCAATAATGTTGAAGGTCTAATGACAGAAATTAAATGTAATATTTATAAAACCGACAAATGGAGACTTTTTATTGATTCTTCGAAAAGGAGCTTAAAAGCTGTATTGTTGCATAATACTGATAAGTTTGCGTCTATTCCTATTGCTCACAGTACAACTATGAAAGAAACATATGGAAGTATGAAGATACTATTAGAGAGCATCAACTACCAAGAAAATAAATGGCTAATATGTGGGGACTTGAAAGTTTTAGGTATGCTGATGGGACAGCAATCTGGATTTACAAAGTACCCATGTTTCAACTGCTTGTGGGATAGCAGAGATCGTAAAAACCATTACACCGACCATAAGTGGACTGAGAGAAATTCTTTAGAAGCTGGACATCATAATGTTATTAACAGTCCATTAGTAGACCCTAAAAAACTTTTACTACCTCCTTTACATATTAAATTGGGCATTATGAAACAATTTGTAAAAGCTTTGAGCGAGAGCGATGAATGTTACAAATATTTAGAATCTAAATTTTCCTATAAATCTAATGCCAAATTAAAAGAAGGAATATTCGATGGACCAGAAATAAGAAAAATGCTGAAAGATGACAATTTTCCAACAAAGATGACTGAGGTTCAGAAAGCTGCATGGTATAGCTTCAAAAATGTTGTGGAAAATTTTCTAGGTAATCGCAGAAGCGATGATTACAAAGTTTTAATATCAACAATGATCAACAATTTCGGTTAAATGAAATGTAATATGTCTTACAAACTGCATTTCTTGCATAACCATTCAGATGAGTTCCCGAAAAACTGCGGTGATTTTAGCGACGAACAAGGAGAACGATTCCATCAAGATATTAAACATATGGAGCAGCGATATCAAGGTAGATGGGATGTTGCAATGATTGCTGATCACTGCTGGATGTTGAAGAGAGAGAGCCAACGTAGAGGAACTAAACGCAAACGGCAACCTTTACGCCGATCGTTTGAAGAAAAGAAGGTGCGTTATAAAAGAAAAAGGTAAACAGGCATGCAAAATTAACAATATTTTATCAAGTTTTGCCCTCTTTTCATAAATTTAATCTTGAAATAAGTTTAAAATTAGTCAGTATAGTGGAAATGAACTTTGATTCAAATTCACCGACCCTTGAAACATAAAAAATATATTTTTCGGATTTTTATATCGCATTTTCTAAGTTTGACCTTCAAATGACCTTGAAGGTAAGGTCGTAGAGGTCATCTGACTTCAGATTTGAATTCAGCATCCTTAAAAACCTATGTAGGAATAGTTTCAGATTTTAAAACCTATTTTACATGATTTGACCTTTTAATGACCTTCAAATGACCTTAAATCGATCTGATGGCGAAAAACCGACGACGGATTCGGATTCAGCGACCCCAAAAACATAAAGTCTACTGGGTCCGGTCTCTGGGACTGAGCATTTTTTTTTTTGTGTGCCTGTGTAATTCATTGATTTTTTGGACAAATATTTGTAACATTATACTCATATCTGGTTTACTATGTCCAAACCACAACATGTGTCGAATAGGTTTGCTATTTCTTACATTCGCTGGTACTTCATTAGGAACTACATGTATCGGCCAAACACTATATTTTGAGCTTTTGAACACTGGCGAGCCATCACTATTAAAAGTCAAGGATACATATGATCTTTTGTGACTTTCTAGAATATTTTCACGTAATTTTGAATACATTCGGCCATCATGAATATCTGCAAAATCGTTTCGTTCCTCGAAATCGTTCATTACTCCCATATAATAGTCGTAGTTAGAATTTATGCTATGCTCTAATTCTTATTTAAAATTTGAAACTACGAAAAACTCATTATACGAAGAGTCCTTCACATTAAAAATGTGTTCACAATTGTCGCATTGTAATGTACGACTCTTAGACGTGTACATACCAACATAAATAAAACACTGTGGACACACACCGTGAAACTCTAGTCCGGAAGTTGGAAAAAGCATCTTGTCCAGCTTGTACCGGGTATCGGGAAGTGTTTTCGACCCAGTGCTTGTATTGAACAATTTGCATAAGTCGGCCACTGCACAGTTTGGTAATGCGTACTTTTCGCCAAATTTAAGAATTCCTAATAGTAATTCTGCTTTACTTAAAATGATATGATCCTCAATCGGTTCATTGAATTCTTCTTTTCGAATTAAATTCTCAAGATAGCTAAACGCAGACTCTTCTCCATTGAAATTATTTTGATTTTCATCATCATCTTCATAATCTGAGATATTAAAATCACTCATTTCTTCTAAATACTCTATCGTTTCATCGACACTGAAATCCTACAAAAATGAAATTTTAATATAATTTATGATAATTACAAATTTAATTTTTTTACCTCAACTGCAACTTCTTGTTCCAGTACTTCATCGTCCAATAATTCTCCACATAATTCAGGATCTATAAAAATTAATATTTTTAAAATCTTGCAATATATATGATATTTATTCGTTTTTAGATGCACTGTAATTAAACATCAGATTTTATAATTAGATAGAAGTTAAACTCAAAAATAATTCAAAAATAGTTAGTAGGAAACATAATTTTGAATTGAATGAAAAATTTATGAACCTTCATAAATTCGCATCCCTTCAGGTCTTTCAAGTGCTTCCACTGGTACTTCTTCATCAGTTCGATTGAAGTTTAAACTGGTATCATTACTGGAATGAACATTCGAAAATCTACTAGACTCCGAATTTTCGTGAACAATTACTCCAGTTGAATCGGTTCCTTCGCTAGAATGTAAAGAGCTTTCTTCTTCAGTTGTGATAATTACTGGAATTTCATAATTATTTTACTATATATTTCAGATGACGTTAAATAAATTATTACAAATAAAAGAAGCTTACTATTATCAGTTTCTGAACTATAATGATTTGTGGTAAAGGAACTGTCACTTAAAACCAGTGGGCTACTTGAATTTGTATTCGATGCCATACTCGAATTTTCATCACCCTACGAAAAAAGTTTGCCCATATGTTATGATTCGTAATGAATAAATAATAAAAATAAAAAATGCATATTGTAATAAAAAACAAATATTGTAATAAAAATTGATAGAGAGCTTCTTCCAAAAATGATACTTATCTTTTTTCAATGCAATGAATATAAAAAATCGATTAAAAATTTTTTTTGTAAATTTAAAAAAACATTGACATAATCGAACAAAAAAGTTTCTCATCATACATACATACGATATACACACTCTGTAGACACACATACAGACAATGCGCTGGGCATTCAAACTATTTTAAAACTATTTAGAAAATTGTTCCACGATTACCTCAAGGAAGCAAATATTTTCAAATTAACAAATACATGTACCTACATTGTTTGAGTCCATCGCAAATGTTTTATTGTATGAAAATAAATTTCAAAAAGTAACAGCAAACTGACACGTGTTTTTGTGTACGTCTGTTTTTTTTTAATATTAATTAAATTGTATCGAACAATTTTTTAAACTCTTAATTTTTTACTAATTAATATGTGAAAAATGTTTAGTTTGTAAGTTTAAAAAAAAATTTGAAATAGCTAGTTAGATCAACACTGGCAGATTTTATACTAATAACAGTACGTTATACTACTTTCGATTGACACAGGCCAGTGTTCTTATGTATGATTTAGAGAAAGTCTGTTTGAAAAACGGAGCCACGCCTCCTTTCTCGAATCATATTTACTAATAATATACGTTAAATTTCGGCAAAAGATTTATTATTAAACGATATTATTATTTATTACCTATATCATTAATTATAGAAAAAATCACGTGTGTAAGAACTCTAACAAGAAAATTTTTATTAATGAAAAGCATACAACGAAATTACATATTCAACGTTTCGGTACTCAATCGATGTATTGTATAATACTCATTGTGCATAAGCCACGCCGGTACAACTGTAGACTGAATCGTTACATTACCACGTGCGAATATTTGCACAATGATACACGATTGCTTGATCGCAGATTCGTTTTACACAATCTTGTGATTAAATATTTGCAACATGTCATCATTAGAATCAAGGTAAGTTTTGTTCACTTGTTTTTCTAATTAGCTTAGAATTGTGTTAAATTTATTACATAAGCGGGTAATGTGCCCGCCTAACCTAATTATATGTACAGACATCAACACTGTCGTGAGCAAATGATTTCACATTTTAGCAATTGCATTCAGAATGTTATTTATATGCATTACAGTTAAGAATAATAACATTTCTGTTTGTGTCACTAAATTCGGACACTGAAGTTAGAGTATTTTCTGTACCTGAAGTAATAAGTTTGGAATGCCATGTAAAATATTAGCTACTCATTACCAAAATTTGTGAAGCATAAATAGTTAATTTCTTTTAAAGATATAGTTATCAATCTTAGCATATGTTAGCATCGTATGATATCTTCACACAAATCTTATTAATCATTATTAATTGATAATCCAACCTTATCAAGTATCTGCTTTTCCTTTATAAAATACTATACAAAATAGAGTCTTTTCTTGTGCTTGCAAATTCAAATAAGTATTTGAAAATATATATTATCCTAATTGTTGTATAATAATATGTCAGTGTACACTAACAAAAAGTTTCTATATAACAGATGTTTAGATCAGTTCATATTATTAATTCAATTCTGTTTTCTTCTATTTTTTCAATATTAGCTCATCGCCAGGAAAACATTTGGAATTCGCTAAGATCAAGTTTATTGATGATAATATTAAAAAGACTATTGCCATTAATACTATTGAAGAATATAAGAATAATTGGCCTAAACATGATAGAGATTTTGATAAAAACAAGATTTATACTTGCACATACTCAGATTAGAAAAATCCTAAACTAAAAAAATATGGAATACAAATTGGTCGTTTTGTTGGTAAGATTAATAAACTTACTTATACATAATAGCTTTATTATCATCACATATTATCATTCATCAAGGAAATTTTTTCCATATTTTTTCTCATTTAGAAACACAAGACAGCGAAGACAAAGCTCGTTTTTGTAAACTAGAACACAGTATAATTGAAGAATACAATGTTGATGCAAACATTGAAGAAGCCCTTCGCCAAGAAGAAAAGGAAAAGATAAGAAAAAAAAAAGCAGCAAGAAGTATGTATATTATATTACTTTGATTTCTGCACAGATTTGTAATAATATTTATTAATTATCTCTCTGGTATATACTTTTTGAAGAATAGTAATATATAAATTGCCATAAATTTTTTTTTACATTGCAGAAAATGAAAAGAAATAATGCCATTAATCAACAAAACGACATCATATCAACCATAAAGTTGTCACTAGACCATAACACCTTGAATATTAAATCACCGAGCCCAGTTCCAATCAAGTCATCTAAAAACGGTGCAGTTAAGAAACCATCGAAAGGAAATAAAATATTTCTATTATACCTATAGAAGAAGAGGAGGAAAAAAAGAAAAAGAAGGACCAATTAGTATGTATTATAATACAATTTTTTTTGATTTGTGCATGCATGTTTTATAATATTATAATAATTATAATATTAAAGTTGTGATTATTTTTTTTTTCAATTGTAAAAACAAGAAAAAAATTGAGCAGAATAACAAGACGGGCAAAAAAAAAGTGTCATTACGGACTGAAAACTTTGATTCTACATCACCAATTGTTAGTCAGGTTCCAATCAACTCAACTCGAAACGGCGCAGTTAAGAAAGCATCGAAAGGAAAAAAAATATCTTTTTTAGAAGATTCAGAAGAAGAAGAGGAGGAAGAAAAGAAAAAGAAGGATCAGTTGGTATGTATTATAATACTATTACTTTTTTTTATTTCAGCATGCATGTTTTATAATATTGTAATATTTAAATTGTCATTATTTTTTTCCAATTGTAAAAAAAGAAAAAGATTGAACAGAACAGCGAGACGGGCAAAAGAAAAGAGTCATCACAGACTAAAATCTTACAGACTACATCACCAATTGTTAGTCAAGTTCCAATCAAATCAACCCATGCGATTAAAGATGATAAACAATCTGAGGCAAATGCAATAAGTAGTGAAGAAGAGGAGGAAAGTATAGATGAAGAAGAGGAGGAAAAACAGAAGAACCAAGCAGTACGTAGAACACAATCTTTTTTTATTTCTGCAAGCATATCGTATTATTTTTATTAATAATTTATTTGATGTATGCTTTTTAAGGAATAATATTTTATTTGTCATGGATTTTCTTTTTTCAATTGCAGATTAAGAAAAAAACCCCACGAAAAGATACATTAATTAAAAGAAAACTATTATTAGAGACAGATAACTTGAAAATGAAATCACCAACTTCTGGCCAAGAAAAACGTGATTCAGAATTGTTCGAAAACTTTCAAAAAAGCATTGAAAGAAGATCAAAAAACACTTCCATTCCTATAATTCCGACTTCCGATGAAGAAGATACGAATAATAGAAAAAAAGAAAAGGAAAGAGAAAATGATAATGAGAGTCATGATTCCAATAATAATTCACCACTCTCACATTTCTCGACGAAATATCGAAACGAAATGGAATCTGTCACATTACGCGAATATGATTACAAAAAAATAATAAAAGGTAAATTGAGTACTCCCGCGTAATGTAACAATTGATTGTCGCACACGTGTTCGGGAGATATTTATATTGCTACGTTCCAAAGATCCCATTAGACTGCAATAAAACTCTGATTTCGGGAATATAAAAAATGTGTGAGAAATACTAGGCATGGTAATTTTTCTGTAACATCAATCTGATATCAAAGAAACTTGAGTCCGCGCCATGAACTTAATCTAAAGACCAAGAGTATAAAATGCATTCACGCTGGAATAAAAATCAACTAAGTAAATATAGTAATGGAGATGCGGCCATGTGGCCAGCTGATTAAATAAGCTGATCATATGGAACGTTCATAAATTCTAATAAAGATATCCTTTTTACCTTTCTCATTCACATTGACCAGAATACTCGGTAATAAACGACGCTATCGTACAGCACGAGTTTACGATCAAACATTGTCGGTTACGATCCATAGGCAGTCTGAGGGGTCACGTGTTCGGAATTTATCTCATTTCTTTTGATAAATTTAGAATTAGGAAGGAACGGGTGAGAAGTTAGATGGTGAAAGGGAATGAACCTCATTGATATAAATAGGCCGCGCTTCCGAGGAATCGGCCTTGTTACCTAGAGTCAGCCGACCCGTACACAGCTCGTGTAAGTGTCGATACATTAAAATCCTACGGAAATCTAAGTCAAGCTCTAGAATCATCTTTGAAAAGTTAAAGTGCGAATAGTTTTTGAGAAGTAAATTCATTGCTATTTACGCGAGGCGTTCAAGTGATTCAACTCCTCTGAAGATCATTTTGGTTCTCCATCGTCCGGGGCAGCGTACGAGAGGGACATCACCGAGCTAAGAGGAGGCCAGTAAAACGTGTGTGTGTGTGTGTGTGTGATAAAATCAAGTACGAATAAATCAATGTGAGTCTTTAAAAAATTATATAACTTTGTCAACATATCATTATTTGAAATAAACTCCTAACCATTTCTGTGGGTAAGAATAAATATATATAACTATGTAATATCTGTTAATTCGGATGTTACAAATCGGATAATCCAGGATCTCCACAAAAAGTTTCCTTATTATCTTTTTGCGAAGGAAAAATCCTCGAGCTTCAAGAAAAGATAGATAATTTACAAAAAGAAAACCAAGAGTTAAGAACCGCAATGGAGAAAACTAACATTTTATATAAAAAAGCCCAGGAAAAATTGAGTTCGTGTTTCATCATTCAGCAAAAAATGAAAGAAGTTTTGAACGATGAGGAAAATCAAAGTAAGTTTTTGCATTCAAAAAAAAACGTTTTCACTCATGGTTTATTGAAAAATAATTTTTGCGACGCATTATTTTTCATAAATCATTTTATTGAAATATTTTTTGTATAAACATGCTAGTCCAACTTTTAGTGTCGTTACTTTATATTTGTTATATTTTTCAGGTAATTTACAAGATTATTCCTCTATGTTTAAAAGTGAAATGAATTGTTTTAATTCAATTAGAACGAGCACCCCATCTGATTGTACTACCTCTAAAAATTCCAAACGATCAGCCAAAGATAGCGGTTTTGGAGAAATAGCAAAGGTTGAAAAAAAATTAAAAACTTCGGAAGAACCTCAAAAACCAATAATAATTATTTTTGATAAAAAGATTCCGCACCTACCGGACAGCTCCGGCAAAAGTTTCGGAACCAAAATTACTCCTATAGATTCAACAGAATCGGTAATTAATAATCTTGTGTATATTTTTTTATTAATAAATTATGATGTAATAATTTTAATTTTACAGATGATGCATTTACGACATAACTATTCAATTCCGCACGAAGAGTGGAAAGCTCTTTTAAAACTAACTTCTGAAAGCCTCTTTTGTAAAAAACTTCTTGAAGCCCTCTACCCTTGGGATGAACTGAAAAGAATATGTGTAAAACAAAAAGTACAAACTCCTATTCTTACACCGAATGGAGAAAATCCTAAAAGTGAAATTCCAGATGAATTTCATGATATGACTAAGAGTATGCAGTTTTAACAATATAATCTCTATTCTCGTAACTCATATCGATAATTTTAATTAACTTTTTTTTTATTTTTTCAGAAGCTTTAGAATATTATATTAAATATAAAGCAGATGGGGAATATATATCAACCAGGATCCTTTTAGACAAATTAAGAAATGTAGGACTCTATTTCAGCGAACATATAAAATCAGTAGCGAAAAGACCCGAACCAAAAAACAAACAACCAAAAAAAAAATAATCTTAGTTGAATGTTAGCTGATTCATATTTATAATACTTCATTGAACTGAATAAAAAATGTATTTTTCATACTTAGTGACAAGTTTTGATACTTAATAAAAGTTATATGAAAAAAATTATTAATAGTAAATGCATAAAAATCAACACAATTTCCTTTCACAATAAAATTAACAATGAAAATACACAAAAATTCTCACCAATTCAACAAAAATCAATAAGGATTTCCGCGCAAATCCCCGTGCATCGATCGAAAATCAACAAGGATATCCGCGCAATCCCCGTGGATCGATCGAAAATAAACGAGGATTTGCGCGAAAATCCCTGTGGATCGATCGAAAATCAACGAGGATATCCGCGCAATTCCCGTGGATCGATCGAAAATCAACGAAGATTCCCACGAAAATCACCGTGGATCGATCGAAAATCAACGAGGATTTCCGCGCAAATACCTGTGGATCGATCGAAAATCAACGAGGATTTGCGCGAAAATCTCCGTGGATCGATCGAAAATCAACGAGGATTTGCGCGAAAATCTCCGTGGATCGATCGAAAATCAACGAGGATTTCCGCGAAAATCTCCGTGGTTTAGGTACGTGGACTCTTTATATGATCCATGTTCGATCCACGTGGAATCAATGTCCCATCCTCAAGGAATCCCTGTATGATCCACGTGGAATCAGCGTGGATAATCCACGTGGAATCAATGTCCCATCCTCAAGGAATCCCTGTATGATCCACGTGGAATCAGCGTGGATAATCCACGTGGATATCCACGCAATTTTTTTCAACTGGGAAAACTATTAGTTTAGACGATTCATATCATAATTCCCTCTTTAGCTCTTGAGCTGTTTTTAAAAAATTTTGTTTTATCTCCCTTACCGTACCGTTTTATATGAACCATTTGAGCTACAGAGCCTACATTTTAAACAAATTTTTGGTACATCATTGGCCACTATCGAAATATAAACAAGCTCCTCATTTTATTCAAAACGACACCTTTCTGCGCTGGAGCAATAATTTTACGTATATTTCGCGTAGATTTTATATAAAATTCTTGTATATTTACCATAAATTTCACAACGTTTTAGCATAGATTTTATGTAAATTCTGCATAAAATTCATATAAATGTAGACAGCGCCGGATTAAGAGCATTTGAGACCTGGGGCTATATTGCTAATGAGGCCTTCTTATCATACAGTTGAAAAATAACCCTACGTAACCAAATCGACCCAGCTCTAGTTGTTTTTTAATAATTAAATATATAAACTAACCTGCTTACTTCTAAAGCATGCTGAAAATTCCAAAAAGTTGAATAAGCTGGATTAGAATACTTGGGGTTTCCAATTCAATTATTAAAAACATGCACAAGCTAAGTCTGCTGGGGTTACTTGGGGTTTATTTCGGCTCGAATAAATAAAGATAAAAAAATTGTTTAAGTTGAGTCTATTGGGTTACTTAGATTCTGCAGATTAAAACTTGTCAAAAATTGTTAAAAGTGATAACAAATGTCCATTTGATGTGATTTGCACTAACTAGGTTTCAAGGCCCCCTCCCTCCCCTTAATTCGGCAGTGAATATAACATAAATATTATATATATTATATAAACTATCGATGTAAACTAAACAAATGCTTTTTTTGTTAGGGGTACACTGAAGTGGATGATAACTTATTTTATTATTGACAAAATGATTCAGATGATGAGTTTATTGATGATGTAGATGGTGTGAATTCATTTGTGAAATTGAAGGAAATGTTAAATGACGAGAATTGCAATGAACTAGTAAATTTACCTATAATTGCAAGTAAAGTCGAGATGATGCTGTCTATTTCAAAATTATGGTCGAAGTACAATCTCCCTAACATAGCTTTAGAGAACATGTGTAAAATGATAAATTCTTTTATTGGCTCGGAAGTCTTACCTGCATCACGTTATAAGATTGACAAATTACTATCATCTGACGAAGGAGTTGAATATCATGCCGTATGTCCCCAATGTAAAAAATACTTGTAATAATCAAGTTACCGTGCAAGGCACAGATGTTAATTTTTTCATGACGTTCGATGTTAAGAGTTCTGTCAAACATTTAATAGAAAGCCACGCAGACTATTATGAGCAAATAATGTCTAATGTACATAAATCAAATAACAACTTAAGAGACATCTACGATGGTCGTTTTTATAAAAATATTGTTAAATTGCTTCCCAATGAAGCACAGAGTTCATATGCCACTTGTGTTTTTAATAGCGATGGATCTCCAGTATTTAAAAATTCTACTTATTATGTGTGGCCGATCCAGATCTCATTGAATGAAATTCCAGCAGATGTTCGGCAAAACACAACAATAATATGGGCCTTGTGGTTTGGAAAAAATAAACCAGTTATGAATATTTTTTTGAAAGTTTTTACAGATTCTTGTCAAGAAATGTCTAGCAACGGAATTCAATGTCATATCAATAATACGTTGAAAAATATTAAGTCTGCGTACTTTAGCGAATATGCAAGAATTTACGGAAAAATCCACAAGCAGGCTGGAGAAGAGTTTTATTTGGGACCAGAAAATGCTAAAAAAATAGAAAACATTTTGGGAACAATCAAAGCACCGAATCAGGTAGTTCGTTTAACACGTTCTCTCAAGGATAAAAGATATTGGAAGTCAAGAGAATGGGAGAATCAGCTTCTCTACTACAGTTTACCTATTTTAAAGTCAATAGAAAATTTCCAGAAATACTCCGATCATTGGAAATTGTTAGTCAATGCGTGTCATGCTTTACTACAACAATCAATTACACGAGACCAGCTGCAAGAAGCAAATGAAAAACTCGAAAACTTTGTTATACTTACAGAAAAATATTATCCAAAGAACGCAATGAGTTATAATATTTATCAGATGCTGCATTTGGTACAAAGTGTTATAAATTGGGGGCCTTTGTGGGCCCATCATGGCTACCCATTTGAAAATGGTAATGGAGAAATCTCACGTTCAGCTAAATCCGCAAAAGGAGTATTATTTCAAATTGGTCTAAATTTCAAGCGATGCATAAATGAGATTGAGTGTCACTTGCAAAAAACTCAACCGGAGCGATTACAATTTTGTAACAGTTTAGATAAAAAATTTACAGGTAAATCTTATAAAATATCACATCTTTCCGCATGCAGATATTTTGGTCGAGCTACAGAGACGGAAGATAAATGGATCAATCAATTACATTTATTTCGGGAATCAGCACTATCATATACGAGAATGGTCAAAGATAATTGTTTGTATTCATCCAGAAATAATCTTCGTTCGAATAATTCTTACGCCAAATTAATGGATGACACTTTTATTATAATAGAAAAATTTATAGTGGATTCGATAACAGAACAAGAATACACAATTTGTAAGGTATTACACACTGATAACGATGGTTGTGTTACGGCTCTACTACTGAACGTTATACATACGCCCTTATGTGTTTTATAATTATTAGTCTACTTGCCGATACTGCTGGTGGAAGGTTGAATGAGTTGATAGTGGACTTACAAGGTATAACATTTATTTCTTACTTTTTGATTATGCGGGTACACTGGTTGACGAAGGACGAGATGCACACACTGCACTATTAATATTCGCACTCTCTCTCTCTCTCTCACGCAGTACACACTCTGGATGTTCCGCTGGACTGACACTTGGTGGTCACTGGTTGAACTGGCCGAGGGCTATCCGCGTTATCACTGGCTATCGACGGAGGCTATCTCGAGTACGTTGACTGTAGACGAAAGACGAAAGAGACGAGACAGACGAAAGACCAAGACTCAAAGAATGCTCCGGAGGCTGAATTGCTCCGCGCTTATATACCCCGCCGTATCTGTGTCACTTGAGGACTTTGTTGTTCTCGAGCAACACCGCGGGTGCCGTCACGTCATTTATTTTTCCCGATGCCCTACGGAATTTATGGCCCTCTTCAGCGGGTTACGCGCGGTCATCGTGCATCAAAGCGCGGCTTATGCGTAACTCCGGGTTACCTCAAATTTTGATAACATACGCGGCCGTGCGACGACAGCTTAAGAGTCGCGGTGATCATTATCGTAAAGAAGCGACGAACCGCCAAAGACATCACCCGTGTAGATGTTTTGTCGCGATAGCGCGACACTTGTTTTCGGGTGTCTTGTGTTAATTTTGATTGCCCGTGCGCGCGATTCTTACTGATTCCGCTGTACATGCCCCGATTGCGTGTGCCTATGAATCAGTTACATAGATTATGTAACAGTTGCAATAAAAAAATTATATTAGAAGCTGAAATCAGTTCGGCCGTTTTGACAAGCAGCATAGCTTGTGTAGCGGTTTTCATAGAAATAAATGAAAATAAATATATAACTTCTGTTCCTAATATGCTGCATTACTGAGAAATTGTCGAAAAGAATGTCGTTGTGAATAAAGTTGTTTCGAAAAAAAATATTTTATTGTGTAAATTTAACTTATTTTCCAATCATTGTTCAAAAATTATGATTTCAATAATAAAGAAACTCGAAATTGAAAAAATCAATTAAAAATTCAATGTTTTTATGTATTTTGCGTGCATTTTTGTACATGAATTCTACGAATAGTATACTTGAATTTTATAAAAATTTTACGTATAGTTTATACATACTTTACCCATTTTTTATAAGAATTCAACATAAATTTCATATAATTTATTTGTAAGCACAGATTTTTTTATAGGTCGAGGATCTAGCTTCAAAAATTTTTACAATAATTTGATATAGATTTTATATTGATTTTTTGAAAAATTAAGGTATTATTTGTAAATATTCTTTGTAAAATCTTGATAAATTTCCTAAATATTTAACATGAAAAACACGAAAAAAATTTTTTCTCGGCTTCCTTAGTCGAATGAAAAAAAAAATTCCACGTAAAAAATATTTAGTATGTCTATAAAATGCACACGAAATGTACATAAAATTCATGATGTGAATTCGGATTTTTCTACATAAAATTTGGATTAATTTTATAATACTTTTTTATAAAATTGACGAATATTTCCCCTACAAACTTTACATGAAATTCATGTGTATTTCATATATGTTGTTTCAGTAGGGCTCCGTTATAAGGGATGTTGTACTGCGCCCTTCTCGGTAGCCATACTGTCTATCTGACGCAAAGCGTGGGTCCAAGAACGTCGCCTTGAGGCTGTTGCCTATCAGTTGCTCGAGCGGTTTGCTGACCTCAGACAACAAACAAATTGGTTGGTAAAATTTAGAACTAGTTTCGTCCTTATCCTGTCCTTTTGGCAGTATCCTTAGTGTGGCATCCTTCCATACATGTGGGAAGTAGTCCACTCTCCTGCACGTGTTCATGAGTGCCAATAGTTCTTCTCCTGCTTGGCTTTCAGAGATTGCAACTATCATTTCCGTCTCTACAAGATCCGAACCTAGAGCCTTGCCTCTTTTCATCTTTTTAATAGTCTTTGTCATCTCAGTCATGGTCCATCTGCCTGGTTCTTGGGTGTTGTTAAGCTGATGATGTTGTTCGAGCTCCAACGGTGGTTCATCTCCAAAGAGACCCATCAGTAGTGCTTTTATAGTGCTGGCCCAAGTGCCCGTGTACTCGCCGTCCTTCGCTATGCAACTTACAGCTCTGTCAGGTGTCATCTTATTATTAAAGATTTTGTAGACCACTCCATAGTGGTTACTACCACTTGCACTTTCCACAATATCTCTCCAACTGGTCCTCTTGGCCTTTCTCACAGCTGAGGTATAATTTCGCAGCGCCTGTCGATATGATGACCTTATCTGTTCCTTTCTTGTGCTATCATCTTTGGTCTGCCACGTCTTTCTGAGTCTGTGTGCCTTCCTTCTTAGAGTTGTTAGGGTGGGATTCCACCAAGGGACAGACTTTCTGTGTGGTTTTTTCCTGGGCATAGATTTTTCAGCTGCTTTAAGGATACGCCGCGTTTATTGATCGACTAGCACATCGATATCTTCAGCGTTGTTGGCTGAATACATAGGTGGTGGGTTCGGCAGGCTTATCATGGCCTCCGTGAACTTGGATCAGTTTGCCTTTCTGGTATTGTATCGCTAGACCGTAGGTCTATACTCTACTTCTTCACTGTCTTTTACCACGGGCACTGTGACAAGCATCGCCCTATGATCGCTCGATGTGCACTCATCCAGCACAGTCCAACTTGGATCTTTATCTTTGATTTTTGCGCTTATCATGGTCACATCAATGGACGTACAGCCTCTTCTAAAAGTCGGCAGTTTCTGTTTTTTGTTTGCGAATAACAGGCCTGTCCCAGCTGCAAATCCCAGTTGAAAAAAATTGCATGGATATTCACGTGGAAATCCACGAGGATTAGTAATCCTCGTGGACCATACAGGGATTCCACGTGGATCGTACAGGGATTCCACGTGGATCATACAGGGATTCCTCGTGGATCGATCATGGGCTGAAAAAAATGCAATCATCACGGATATTCGACTGATCCACGCTGATTTTTTTTCAATCCTCGTGGATGTGGAACTTGTTCGCGAGCACGCGCTCGAAACATCCGCGAGGATTCGCGGCGAATCACCACGGATTTTCGACTGATCCACGCTGATTTTTTTTCAATCCCCGTGGATCGATCGAAAATCAACGAAGATTTTCGCGCAAATACCTGTGGATCGATCGAAAATCAACGAGGATTTGCGCGAAAGTCCCCGTGATTTACGTACGTGGACTCTTTATATGATCCATGTTCGATCCATGTGGAATCAATGTCCCATCCTCAAGAAATCCCTGTATGATCCACGTGGAATCAGCGTGGATAATCCACGTGGATATCCACGCAATTTTTTTCAACTGGGATTGCGTCGCCTCTGCGTAATGCCTCACTTGCCGTTGTCCCATCTGGGATGTGGCTCCAGCTTGAGGATATTGCGTTTGCGTCTGCGCCTATGATCACATCATGCGCACTCATTTGCCTTCTCGCAGTTGTCAGCATAACCAAGTAGGGCTCAATTCTGTCAAAGAATTGAAAGTATGCTGACACTATGTAGTACTCACTTTGCCGGTGTTTGATATATGCGCAGACAAAATGCGATGTGCTGATGTGTTCCAGCCTACATGCTGCCAGTTTTTCTACATTTATATTGCCAGTTATTATGCGGTTCGAGAATTTGCCCATGCCAGCGACTTGTCCATTTCTCTCGTACGGCTCCTGCGCCAAGAGAATACTGACATCACGCTCCAGTGCTTCGTTGAGCAGCTCACCTGCTGCCACCATGCCTATTCCTATATTAGCCTGGATCACGTTTAAACTAGGCCGTGTCGCCATAGTTTGTCCTGTTGATTATACCTGTGATTCTGCTCTTGTACAGGGGACACTCAGGTCCCGGGTTGTATTCTGAGTTTCGGCTTTTCTTATGGCCTTACTTTTGGTGGATCCATGACTTTAAGTCCATTTCCTTTGAGTGTCTCGTTGTTTTTAATTTTCTGGAGTTCCTCCTTGCTTCTAACATCTATGATGATGCCTTTTTTGATCCTCCAAATTCCATTGAATCCAATATTATCCTTACAGGATCTATGCTTCCGATTAGTGTGTTCTTAATTTCGTCTGGATTTGGCAAACTTATAAGGGCTTCAAATCGCTTTTTCGTGCGTTTAGGACGTTTTAACGCTGTTCTTGGTGTTCCTGTGGGTAGTTGTTGTACACCCGGCTTCGGGTCGCCAGTATGACCCTTTTCTGCTGCTGATCCCATCCTAGCATTATCTGGTCTTGTAGCAGTGACCTCTTTGTAGGTTCTCTTATCTTTGCCTTTTTATGCCTTGCCTTGTTTGAGACTATCCAAGATGTAGTTGGATGTACCAAGGCATCCTCTGAGTCTCGCAGTCTCCATTGCCAGCTTAAGAGCGTTCATCCTGATTCAAGCGAGTTTAGCTGGAATTGCGTCTAGGCCCTTATATCAAAAGTATGCAGCGATTTGTGGATGGATGCTTCAATCGCGATGTAAATTTCACATTCTACCTCTTGATTGCCAATATCATCTTGTGCTCTTTTTCTCTTAGTAGCTATAGAACTTGCGCTACTTTCATTGCTTATGATGCTCGACGAACTGCCACGTCTGGTGTTTTGCGTGAATGGCAGTAAGCCGAGTAGTGATGTTGAGCTGAAATTACCCTCCCCAGAATCCGAGGGGCAGTGTTCGACCACCGGAGCTTTCACCTGGTAGGAGTCGACGGTTGGATTTATCAAAGTATTGGAGTTACCTCCTGGGGTATTATTATTTGTTTGTTCAGCTAGCATTTCATTTAGTTTGCCTTTACGGAAGAGCTCCCGTTGTGGTCATTGTTAGCGGTTCTGTCGTATGGCTGGCTTGCCACCCTTCAGAACTCGGGCCCCCTCACTGCGACAAAGTCACGACCACTCGAAGGGGAGTAGATAGGGACAGTGGGAATCTCGTTAATCCATTCATGCGCGTCACTAATTAGATGACGAGGCATTTGACTAAAATAAAAAATTCTCTCATTTATTTATCAATTATACATCATATACAGGGTGCGGCAAAAGTATGGAGACACCTGAAAATTTCGCATAATAATCGTAGAAAAAAAATCTAAAACCTCATATCCGACGTATTTTTTGATGAGGGATTCCAATGGTGACCTTGAATTTGACCTTGAACATAACCTTCCAGCTCCAGCGACCCAAAAATCGATTTTTCAAATGTAACCCCCATTTCTTATTGCAGATTTGAAAAGAGCACAAAATTTCACGTCAAAATGTATGTTTTGTTTTTTTGTTCAAGGTCATTTTAAGGGCGTTACAGATGCAAATAAAACCCCAATTTAACCTAAAATGAAGTTCAAGAAAGGGCTTTCTTTCTCATTGTACCGCCTCACTATGTACCTTTTTGCGAATTTTATTGACGAAATCGGATTCCCATCGATAAAAATAGCTAAAAAAATGCAGGTGGTGGCATTCGAAAGGTAATTGTATGCACTTTTTCGAAAAATTATTCCCGGACGTAATTATAAGAGTCCACATCCCTAAAAAACGACCTAAACGAGCACTTTTTTTCTACTTTTCGTTATTTTCGAACGACATATCAAAAAAAGTAATTGTTCGATTTGACTCGATATTTTTTCGAAAAGTAGAGAAAAATACCTTTATTTTCTTTTTTTAAACATATTTTTTAGTGCTATGTATCGAAAGTTATTAACAATTTTATTTAGTAGTAAATTAGCACGAAACCGCCTTTTTCCTTGAAAGCAATTGAATTCATATTGCGTTCAATTTATCGAATTTACGGTTTGAAAACAAGAGGAAACATTCATAAAAAAAGTTATTGAAGGTCTAAAATCTTTTTTTAATATCCTTATATTGTTTTGATAAAATTTACACTTATTACTAGCTTATTCAGCACTATTATTATTGATATTTACTCTTGAAAGCACCAAATGACGAGATCTTGCATTGTTTGTTTATTCAGCTTTAACTTATAAACTACACATGCAATCTCAAATAGAGTCTCAAATTATAATAGAGAAAACGATTTCACATCGAAATGAATGTTTGAAATGTTTTCGAAGCTCAAATCATAAAAAATCGCGCGGTATACAGGCAAAATTACGTTATTTTGATGAATTTTCATAGACACGATAATATGCGTATTTAATAGACTTTTTCGTGATTGAATAGACACGCTTGTAATAGACATAATAAGCTTTTGATACAATGTGTATGTTTTGTTTTCATATGCATCTGTACCCATGTATGTTTTGATTTTTTGGAGTTCCGTAAAGTGTCTCGCGCGATTGTGTTTACCTTCGATTTTTGTAAGACTATCAAAACAATGAGTTGATGATGAGTGGCTTGACACGCACGTACACACACACACACTAACACATACAAGAGCTTGTACAATTGTTGACATTTTGATCAGTTTGTGCTGTGTGCTCGAAGTGGACAGTACATCATTTTACGTGCATTTTCGTATAAAATTAGTGAAATTTTATTACAATGGGCCGTTCAAATACGATTCCACATAAAAAAGCAGGTAGACCTTCGAAAAAAACGAATCTACCTAGTAAAGGTGGTAGAAAGAAGAAATATATTTTCGATCCAAGTGTAAGTGTGAGTGAGAGAACAATATACAGACGAGCTCAAGAGCTCGCAGCTCAATACAATTATAACATCCAAATTATTGAACTCGCCCTGACGATCGCAAAAAAAAAGAATGGAATCGATTCTCGTGCAGTAGTTGTAAGTGAAAAAAGTGATGCAATTAAACACGATGAAGAATCTGCTTTAGCAATATTTTTAAATCTTGATTTTAGCGTGTATCAGTACAAAAGCTTGACTGCTGACTATTTCAATAGAATCTGTCGTATATTTCCCAACTATAATAAAATAGAGGCTGCGAAAAAAAATTGTTTAGTGGAAATTTTAATAAATTCGGAGAGTGAAGTTATGGTATCGTTACAAAATATGTTAAATAAATCGATTGAACGTTTGTGCGAGTCAGTGGCAAAGGATTGGAGCAGCATGAGCTTATTTAATTTAGAATTTATTGTGTCTTTAGGTTTTGACAATTCTTCGGGTCACGTGAGTCCAAATTAAGTGGCAGTTGATCAAAATAATAATAATACGACACAAGTTTCACTTTTTGTTAGCTGTTTAAATATCATGCAAATGTCATGTACTTTGAAAGGCTTTGAAAATCAGTGGATAAACCCGACTCCCTAAAGTATCCGTTTTACGCGCCCATTAAGAATGTCGTTCGAAAAAGAAAATAATGAAGCTATTAATCAAGAAATCGAACGAATTAATTATGAAATAGATCATTTGAAAGTTCACAATTTCAAGCTCGATAATGATAAAACTGTTCAAGTATGATGTATACAATGTTATGCGGGAACGTCGAATTTGATTAAGTTCGTTTGCCTTCGAACGGTAGCCCTGAGAAGGCTAAAAACCGAAAGAAGTTTAAAAGTTTACACTCTTGTTACTGCCAGGACGGTTTTAATTGAACTTTTACAAAAGTTCGTTTGCTTTCGAACAGTAGCCCTGAGAAGGCTAGTAACCGAAAAGAGTTTAGGAGTTTACACTCTGCCACTGCTAAGACGGTTTGAATTGAACTTTTACAAAAAGTTCGTCAGCTTTCGAACGATAGCCTTGAAAAGGCTGGAAACCGAAAAGAGTTTAAGAGTTTGCACTCTGCCACTGCTAAGACGGTTTGAATTGAACTTTTACAAAAAGTTCGTCAGCTTTCGATAGCCTTGAAAAGGCTGGAAACCGAAAAGAATTTCAGAGTTCGCACTCCGCAATTGACAAGCCGGTTAGTCTCGATCTTTAGCAAAAGTTCGAGGTCTTTCGAAATCCTACGTGAGATGGTCCTGAAAAGGACCGAGGCCGAGTTGGCGTGTACAAGTTCCAAATTGTTTAGTTGGTGATTGATGTGGATCGGGTGGTAGCCGAGATCCGATGTTGTTCCGTAGTCAACTCTGCAACAGAAGGTTGGAAATCCCGTTGAGCTCGTAAACTTGGCTGCGGTGACTCTGCGATGAATTTGTCTTGTCCTTGCTGGTCAGTTGTGGCCGGAAAGTCCAGGCCGCACTCGCTGAATGGGAAAGATCGAGGCTCGAAGTGGCCGATACTTAAGCCCTGGCGGGGATAAGTCGCTTGTGGGTGCCGGCGCTGCGCCACCTAGCGGTCGCTAGTGAAGCTTCCCAGCGCAAGAAGTGGGAAGGAGGCTTGGAAAGGAGCGAGAAATAATAAGATTGAGTATATGTGTTTAACTCAGGTTTATTAACGTTCCCTAGGCCAAGCTCTCGCGGGCGAGCGAGATCCGACTCCGGAAAGTCCAGGAGTGGAACTGCGTGCCGAATCGAATCGGCGCTGTCTTTTATACCGCTGGCCGGTCGGCGCGCGAGCCGGCAGCGGCCAAGTGGCGGAGTGGGGATACGCACGCAGGAGTCTCGTGTCGTTGGCGTATATCAACAAGTATGTTATACAAGTATGATGTATATAAAACATTGTTTGATGGAAAGTGTGTAAATACTCTTGTGAAAAATAATGCTACATGTCGATGTCCTATGTGCTTAAAAACTACACATCAATTCGGAAACCCTGCTTGTGATTTCACTCCTCTGAAATCGTCACTATCTTTTGGATTAAATTTGTTGCACGCTGAAATTAAAGTCTTTGAGCACTTACTACACATGTCGTATCGTTTAGAACTTGGAGAATGGGATATAATTAATAAATGGGATTTAATTTGACCTTGAACATAACCTATACGTTACGGTGAACCAAAAATCGATTATTTGCACGGTGACCCCCATTTTTTATGACAGATTTGAAAAGAGCAAAAAATTTCACGTTCGACTGTGTATTTTGTTTTTTTTTTAAAGGTCATGTAGGAAGCGGTACAATGAGAAAAAAAGCCCTTACTTGAACTTAATTTTAGGTTAAATTGGGGTTTTATTTGCATCTGTAACGCTCTTAAAATGACCTTGAACAGAAAAACAAAACGTACATTTTGACGTGAAATTTTGTGTTCTTTTCAAATCTGCAATAAAAAATGGGTGTAACATTTATAAAATCGATTTTTGGGTCGCTGGAGCTTGAAGGTTATGTTCAAGGTCAAATTCAAGGTTACCATTGGATTTCTCGTCGAGAAATACGTCGGTTATGAGGTTTTTCATTTTTTTTCTACGCTTATTATGCAAAGTTTTCAGGTGTCTCCATACTTTTGCCGCACCCTGTATATATATTACAAGTTGTTATGTATGTATTATATCACAATCATTATACTACTATTGGAGATCATTATACCTATGGTCTTATGGGTAGGTAGCACCCAGTGTTTAGGTTGAACAGTGCAACCACTCCCCGTCACCTGACGGAAGTCGCGTAGGTGAAGTCCCTGTGAATGATGGCACCGCCAATCAGCACTTGTGTCGCAATCACAGCCAAGTCTCTTCGATTACACGTTCCAAGCTTGCCAACTTGTCGCACCAGAGACCATGCCAGGAGAGAATCACAGGTAGATGACAGATGTTGGTTGCCTTGTACGTTGATCTCATGAACTGGTTGATGTCGTCGTTGTCGGACTTCTCTCTCTTTGCGCTATAGACTTGGCGCATATTCTGCTGGTCGTTGGTCACCTGGGCGTCGATGACTATGCCGAATCTTCCCATGTGGGCAATCATGTCCGGCTTCCTCAGGCCTGCTGCTGTTGGTATGATCAGCTCTCTTGCAACCTCGAAGCCCTGCCGTCGGAGACGTCTCTCGATGTAGTTTAGCACTGCGTCAATTCGCCGGATTCTGGCAGCATGACCGCGCGGGCAGCACTGGAGAATATGGTTATTAGTCTTCTGTGCACTGCAACCGGCGCGGCAGCTGCGATCGGCGTGACGACCTCTCGTTGTACGGAAGCGAGTTGGTAGAGCTCTCGTTTTGACGCAGTGGCATTGGACATAGTCTTTGCCCAACAGCAAGGCCGAGCCGTCTACTACTCAGGAATGTTGGCCGGTGACATCCGATGAACGGGTTAGACTCCTGCCCTCGATGGTGTCACTCAGAGACTTCGTCCACTTTTTGCAGATCTGCTCGATGTTGTTGAGCTGCGTGCCTCCATCACAAAGTCTCTTCTCACATGTGGCCAGCTCCGCTGCTATATATTGCTGGGTGATATATGCAATCATATTATTGTTGTTAGCGTCGGAAGTCGGAGTGGGGAGCCAAGCTCGGATCCGATTCCGACGTAATAACGGTGCGAGCCATCGGAAAGATGGTATACCGAGGCCGCCCGCCGCTGCTGGAGTGTGGAAGTAGCCAGTCGGCGTGTCATTAGGCAAGCGAAGCCATTGACGCACAGACGCTCGAATCATACGATCCGTATGATTCAGGTCAGAGATGGTATTCTGACCAAGAACGAGTGTGTGGTACATGCGAGGGATAGCAAACGCGCGGAGCGCAAATAGGCGCTGCTGTGGCTTGAGTGGCACAGATGACAAGCGCTGTAGGAAGGGGGCCAACTGAGAAGCAACGGCCTTCATACATCTTCCTTGCAGCTTTAACACTATCGAATGCTTTTGCTAGATCAAGTATGGCGATGTTAGATAGGCGTACCGACTTGAAGCGACTACGGAGGATGATATCGAGAAGGATGATATTGTCTCGACAGCCATCGATGCCAGCCTGAAAGGCACGTTGTTGGTCATTGAAATCGACCATAGCATCGATAGCCATGGTGATTGGCCTGTAGTCAGAGGGGTCGGCCGAACCGGCCTTCTTCGAAATGAAGATGGTCTTCGCGTTTGCGAGACGAGATGGAAGTTTCTCACAGAGAAGGATAAGATTAAGGATGAGTCATCGTTACTCCCGCCGTTTACCCGCGCTTGCTTGAATTTCTTCACGTTGACATTCAGAGCACTGGGCAGAAATCACATTGCGTCATCACCCGCAAGGGCCATCGCAATGCTTTGTTTTAATTAGACAGTCGGATTCCCCTAGTCCGTGCCAGTTCTGAGCTGAGCGTTAAATGGCAACCGAAGAGGACGATCGGAGCGGCGTAACCAACACGAAAGCCTCGAAGCAAGAAAGATCCGCGGGAGGCCGGGGCAACGGACCGAGCTCGACGCGGGGCAACCGAGCGCACGAGGGCGTACGCGCGTGAACGCGCACGCTACCTCGAGCGACGACTGCGCACGACTCGCCCAGGCCCACCACCTCAGCCAGACCCACTTTTCGATCAAGCCCGACACACCCCGCCCTTATTCCGAAGTTACGGATCCAATTTGCCGACTTCCCTTACCTACATTATTTTATCGACTAGAGGCTGTTTACCTTGGAGACCTGCTGCGGATATGGATACGAACCGGCGCGACTGTTCCACGTGGCCCTCTCCTGGATTTTCAAGGTTTGAGGGGACGATCCGGACACCGCCGCGACTGCGGTACTCTTCACGTTCCAAACCCTATCTCCCTGCTAGAGGTTTCCAGGGAACTCGAACGCTTATACAGAAAAGAAAACTCTCTCCGGATCTCCTGACGACGTCTCCAGGTCACTTTGGGCTACCCCGACGAACACTCTTACGAGAGGATTCCCTTTCGCCCGACGGGTGTGCGATTATGTTACATAAAGCAATGAATACATACACCGTCATCAACATAGGATTTCTCCTAGGGCTTAGGATCGACTGACTCGTGTGCAACGGCTGTCCACACGAAACCCTTTTCCACATCAGTCCTCCAGGGCCTCGCTGGAGTATTTGCTCCTACCACCAAGATCTGCACCGACGGCGGCTCCAGGCAGGCTCACGCCCAGACCCTTCTGCGCACACCGCCACGACCCTCCTACTCGTCAGGGCTTCATGACCCGATCCCCCGTGAAGAGGACCGAGCCCCACTTGCCGCTGACGGCCGAGTGTAGGCGCGACGCTTTAGCGCCATCCATTTTCAGGGCTTGTTGCTTCGGCAGGTGAGTTCTTACACACTCCTTAGCGGATTCCAACTTCCATGGCCACCGTCCTGCTGTCTTAAGCAACCAACGCCTTTCATGGTATCCTATAAGCGTCGACTTTGGCGCCTTAACTCGGCGTTTGGTTCATTACGACTTTTACTTCCTCTAAATGATTAAGTTACCGCAGGTTAACGCACAGTAACGCACAGTAACGCTGAGTAACGCACGAAACTTTACGTAAATGCTGGTTATTCAACGTTACTGAACGTTACAGCACTATACTGCACGTTGCTGCACGTTACTTAACGTCACATAACGTTTACGTACGGTAACGCACGGTTACGCACAGTAACGCACAGTAACTCACAGTTACACCGAGTGACGCACGAAACTACACGTAATTGCAAGTTATTCAACGTTACTTTTCAAGGGTCTTTCACCAGAATCGAATATACAATCATTTCTTAAAATTCTTTCATAGGTCACTATATTTTGCTCTTCATTAAACTGAAACTGATTCATATAATTTCCAGTAGTTTATCCAGTAGAATCTTCTAGACGTTTCGTATGCTTCTCCAAAATTTATAAACTTGGCTTCCGAGCAATGTGTTGACACATTTGATCAACTACACCTTTAGCAGCGTGCACAACTTTAAGAAGTTGTCCATTTCCATTCTCAAACGGGTAGCCAAAATGTGACCAAAGCGGGCCTCAATCGACGACACTTTGCACTAGATGTAACATTTGATGAATATTGAAAGTCGTGGCATCTTTTTTATAAAGTCGCTCGGTATTAGCAACAGCAAGTTTTTTCAATCAATTATTCGCTGTAATCAAGTCTTCTTGACTTATTGTTTCTTTCAATAATATATGAGAAGCTTCAACAATGAGTGACTAATGTTCAGCAAAATCATCCATTCCATAGCAATTTGATAGAAAAGGTAAGCTGTAATATAGCAACCAATTTTCCCACTCACGTGATTTTCAAAATTTTCTTTCGGTGATTGAACGTGACAATCTCGAAAAATGTGAAAACATTTTAATTGAAGCCAAATATCCATCAATACGTTTTTTTTCTAACATTGATAAGCCATGAGATTTGTTCGTCGAGTCCAACCGATATTCAGTGATTTGTCTTACAATGCCTAAAGGCAGCATGTGCATGAAATCCGGCACAAAACTTTCTATAATATTAAATTTATTGAGCAACAGAAGGGGTGATGCCGATTTAACCCCAAATACAACTCTACCTGTATCGACTGCTTCCTGGGCAAATTCTAAGGTATTTTCAAGTGTTCTGTTAGGCATAGCAGATTCTGTCAGGAGGTATTTAATAATGTAACCTATTTTATGAAATACTCTCTCACCACGATTTAAACACTAATTGCAGCCATAGTACCCGTTGAATTCGGTTGTTTCTTGCTTCGGAGCTCGTGCAACAAAATCAACAAAAAGCAAATCGCGTATATTTTAGTATTTTTTATTTCACCGTTAAGAATTAAATCCAAACCACCATCTTCTGTTGATAAGTTATTGATTGTTTTACTGTTTCGTACAATATGTAGAGGCCATATACTACATTTGGAACTCTTAAAAATAGGTGAGCCATCAGTATTGAATGTAAATGAAACGTATGATTTTTGATGAGTTTCCGGAATATTCTCACGAAACTCTTCATATTTCCGTCCATGGGAAATATTCTTCATGTCATCCAGAATATGTTCATTATTCATACCTTTCATGTAATATTCGTAATTAGAATTAATCAAGTGCTCTAGTTCCAACTTAAAATTTATAACCACAAAAAAGTCATGATAAGAAGGATCTTTGAGATTCACTATATTATAACAATTTTTGCACTCAATTCGGCGATCTTTGCTAGAATATTTGGTTATACATAAATGACATTTTGGACACACTCCATGGAACTCAAGTCCGGAAGTTGGATAAAGCATTTTGTGTAATTTATATCGAGTTTCTGGAATAATTTTATGTCCAACACTGGTGTTTATTAAGGTTCATTGAATTGACCATCTCTTATTAATTTTCCGAAATAGTTAAAAGGATTTTCATCGTAATTAAAGTTATTTTCTTTGTAATGTCCCGAATTATATGCTGATTCGTGACATTGTAATGTTGTAATGCTAATGTATACCGATTCATGACATTGTAATGTTGTAATGTTAATGTGTGCCGATTCTTGACATTGAAATGTTGTAATGTTGACGTATGCCACGAGTATATATAAGAGAAGGAATCAAAACTCGGGGCCATTTTACCACTGTCTGTTTACGTAGTCGGGAGTTCTACCAAATCAGAAACTACTGGACCACGATCGTTAATATCTCAAGTAGAAGGACCGGTGTGACCTGCTCGTACATCGAAAGCGTTCCAGTGCACCTGGGCTAAATAGCAGAGACAACTCAGACCGCCCAGAATCACCTGGTATCTCATAAGAGGCTTTGTGACCGTAGCAAGCTGACGGTTAACATTGCAAATAAATATAAGCAAGTAATTTTAACATCATTATATTGATTAAGTGAGAGCGATAAAGGATTGACCTTAGAACGGTCAACTCCTTTATTAATATGTTAAATAGTTTAAGGTATAATAAATAAAACCATACTTAATTCACATAAACTAGTATTCGTACGGACGAGTTATTTCCCCGAACTATAATAAATTTATTTAAACCATCCCATAAAGGTCTGGTTATCACATCTTCATCATCGTAAGCGAAGCTAAAACCACTGCTATTCATACTACTACCATCTTCAGATTCTGAAATTTCTTCAAAACTGAAATCTTAAAAGAATATTTATGAATGAATAAAAAGGATAGAAAATTCATAAATATAGATCTAATCGCTCACCTCGTAAAAAAAGGGTGCAATTCGTCGTTGAAAGAATTCTCAGCGTAGGTATTTACTTCTACTGATCCATCCGCATCGCCTGAAAATAAGTAACTTTCTATACATCAATTAATTTAAAAAATTGTTAAAAATGAAAACTAAACCGGCCCGTGGAATATTTATCTTTATTCACACATGGTATAACACATAACCTTTTGGCTATTGAGTTTACCTTTCAAATTTTGCATCAGTTCCACATTTTCCGAGCCACTTTCGAATTCAGCTACATCTTGATCTTCTCGACTCAAGTATTCTTAACTTTGAGAATCACTAGTTGCATTTTCAATTGAAGTTGACCCAGCATTCTCATCTTCATGAATGCTAGTTGTAGACGAGTTTTTAATTTCACTTGCTGAAATAATCAAAAAGATTTTCAAGTTTAACAAACTCGTTAATGTTCATAAACAAACTCATTTAAAATAACAAAGCATACAAGTATTAGTGTCAGCATCTGAATAATCAGAACTTAAAGGGTTATCGATGGAAGATTGATAATTTATTATGCTGCTGCTTTCTGTATTGATTTCAATACTAGAATCTTTATTATTCTGTAAAAATAAAAACTTGATAAACAAACCTGTACTATACAACTTATCGATAAAAATAATAGACTTAAAAGTAACAAAAAAGAATATTACATATGAGGTAGTTTCATAAAAAGAAACAAAATTTTACTCACGTGTAATGGATCCATTTAGAAAACTAAAAATGTTTGTTTTGTTCAGTAATCGTTGTAAGACACAAAACAAATTAATGAGTAATGCGCGACCTAATGAAGGAGAGTTAGAGTTTCGAATGACAGTTTACGAAGTACTACAAATCGTACTTCCACAAAACCCAAGAAAAAAACTTTAGAAGTAGTGGATAATACATTTAATTATGGCGCGAAATACTGTTTTACTAAGAAAGTCAAATTTTGATCATAAATAATAATGATAAGGATGTAATAATATGATTTAAATTTTATATAGTAAAATAAGTAAATCGAAAAATGGCAAAAATTTTATTTATGAACAAAAAGTTTTAAGCGTGGGTGCTGAACTCGCCGATGGCGCTGGTGCATGATTCTGCACGGCTGCTGGTGATAACAATTTTGCCGCCTTTTGTCTTCGAGTGGTGAATTTTTTGCTAATCGACAATTTTCTTCGGCGACAATTGTAAACCTCGTATCTGTTATCTTTGTAACAATCTGTAAAGTAGATATTTATTACAAGCAAAGTTATTACTAACTTTATTATTTACAAATTTCAATGTGCAGAGGGATAAATTATTAATGTAATTAGGGTTTATTTTTCTATTGTAAATATTTTAAAAAAGCACCGCATGGAAAAGAGGGGTTAGTTTGTTGAATAAAGTATTGACGACGGTTACGTGAATAGGCAAGCATTGTTATAAACAATATTGCAAAATGGCATCTGACAGTGATACGAGGTAATTATTATTGCATTGAATAACAAGAAATTGTCTCAAGCCAAATTCTTACAATGTAACTAGTTTGCATATTTACTATCGGTCCAAAAAAAATCATAATCATTATTATTCAATCAACAGTCTAATAGATGAAGATAACAAGGAGGGAAATGAGCTGTGCTACGCCAAGGTTAAGTTTATATGTGATAATTCTAAGGATGTAATTCCAATCAAAGACATCAAGGGGTTTGACGTTGATAACTGGCCAGGAAATATATACGATTTTGATAAAAAAACCATCTATACATGTACATACAAGAATAAATTGAATCCAGTAGATGCTGAGTATGGAATTCAAATTGGATCGTTCAGTGGTGAGTGGCATAATAGTATGGTTTAGCAGAAGGAATATGGTTCTTCAAATTCTTTAATTCTATTTCTAATAAAGAAGCGAGTGCAAGCAATGTAAATGTAGACGATGCCAATGCTTCAAAATCAGAGATAGCTTAGCATATCATTTTCACTTGTAGTCACGTTATTAGGGGAGACCGGGGTGTGTTGGCATACGAGGTAAGATGGCACACCGCATATTTCTCCTTATCAGCTACTTGAAAGGAGATGGCGCTATCATTAATTAAAACACTCTATTATGATGGATGTTTGTACAGAAAATCAGTTTCGAATCAGTGTTGAGCACCGAAGCAGGTGCGATCGAAATATTTCCACAGTCTGAGGAGAATATTAAATTCTACGAAAACTTCGATTATTTTTCCATCGAATAAAGTAATCGTGATAATTTTGTTTCTATTATATTAAGATACCTCTTGAGTAATGTACTGAAGAGTTAAATTAGTGTTCGAATAATGCCCTTTGTTATTAAGTGTTTTTTTATAATGTCGGAGTGATCGGGGCATATTGACACTAAAATTCTGGGGGACATTGGCACATAGTTTTTGTCGAAAAAATTTTTTTTTCAAAATGGTTCGCAATTATATTAGAAAAACAAACAGAGCTAGTGCGACAAAAGAAGACATACTTCGTGCGATAAAAAGTATACGATATGAAAAAGTTAAAATATGTGCAGTTTCGAGCTTCTACAGTTGTAAATGCTGAGGGACTGAGTTTTATATAACAAAATTACATATGACATCAGTGTAATATTTGTTTCAGCCTTATGATATTAATAATAGTAGCTTCAATGAGTATCGCAATAAAACTATATTTCAATGAGTTTTTTGTAGAGTCGTCCAAATTATTATTGGGATAATCGGCAGTAGCACACAAAAATAGGGAGTATGTTTAGCGTTTAATGTCTGATACTACACGTACACTAGTATAGGTATATATGAACACAGGTTTTCGTAATTCGAGTGCCTCTATTATATATTAGGATACACGGATGTTGCTAAAAAAAGTATACAGCACTCCATCAGCACCCAAACAATGCTATGTAAAATTTTCAGATCGATTGGTTTATGCCTGCATGAGTTATCGCAGTTAGAGTAAAACATCGAAAATTAGCAATATCGAATGTAGTTGCTTCGAATTTATTGGTCATGACGTTAAAATTCATTAAATGTTAAATAAAAAATAATGCAGAGTAAAATGAACTCCAAATAAAACGCTATTTTTATTGTGCTAACTTGCCCCAAAGCTTTGCTAACTTACCCCCGGCAGGGGCAAATTGACAGTTGTGTCTTCACTACATTAAGATGCCTAAACAGGGAAGAAATATTTTTTGATTAGGATAAAAGTACATACATATAGTTAGGTCTGTACAAGCTCTATTTATCTGTGAAAAAAATTCATCGATAAAATCTTAATATCGATTAAAAAATAACCGTTGTTTAAAAGTAGCACCAACACACCCCGGTCTCCCCTACTCTCTCCTTTCATAGATGAGTATTAAATAAACAAATACAGTTGAATAATGAATTATTTTATGTATTCTATGTGCCTATGCAAAAAATAATGAATGTATTATTCTTTGCACATGACTATCCTAGTGAAAGCAATATGAAGTGGTAATAGTGCAATGAAAAGTAAACTGAAAAACATAAATAAATTCAATGAGAAACAGAGTGACAGACGTAAAATTTCACTGGAAATAAATGCAATTTCCAGAAGCTATGTTATTCAAAATGTATTATGTTCAATTTCTTGTTCAACATTTTTTAACATTCTTACTTAATTTCTTTATAAACTCGCTAAAGTACTATACCCCAATGAAAATATTTTATAAGTTAAACGCACCAATGCTACAACAACAGAGAGAGAGAGGCCCACCGCCACAACAAGAGAGAGTCCCACCACCACTTCCAGCGAGACTATACCCAAGAATTGACCCCTCCGAATGATGACGGCACTCCCACAGGTCGTTTTTTTTTGGAGGGTGGGAGGGGATCATCATAGATATTAAGTATAGAGGATAAGTATAAAAACTTAAGCATACAGACTGTAACCTATGACGAAGACTTGCATAGCTCATGCGGTAAGCCGCTTGCTGGGAGAGCAAAGTATCTCCAGTTCGATCCCAAGTCAAGTCAAATAATTTTACTTTTCTATTCATCATTTTTTCTTGTATAACTATTATACTACATTGAGTTGACAACAACTATTTAATTGTCTTATTGTTATTATTAAATATTATAACTACAAAAGAAAAGGAGAAAAATAACAACTGCTCAAAATCATTATATTAATTATTATTTTTATAGAAATAATTTTGAAAAGCCGTCAAGGATATACATTATAGATCGACAGATTTCTCCATGGTGTCTTCAATGACAGCGCGAGTCTGCACGTGCGCTAAGGGTGAGATCAAAAGATCGATGAACGCACATAGCACCCGCCCGAGATTCAATGAAAATTGAATTCGGGCTATAACGTCTGAAAAATTCGAAAGACAGCTTCTGCATAGGTCGTAAATAAAATATACCAACGCATGGGTAATTTAGGCCAAAAGAATTATTTCAGGGTTATTTCGGATAAAATTATCAACTTTAGGGTTATTTTGGTTTTTATGGCAAAATCCCCAGCTTATTCACAAGTTCATACGCATTGCCTGGATGATTTAAATTTTTGGACTGGACGAGACTGGAACTATTTAAATTTTTGGGTCATTTTTAAAGTAAGATGTACGGTTAGGTCCATTTTTGAAAAGAAGAAAAAATTTTATGATTTTTTCGGTGAATAATACATTCTCTCTCGTGGTTAGTTACAAAAATACCACCTTCATACTCTGGGTTATATCGGATGAAATAATTTACCCTCGGGTTACTTTGAAGAGACAATCAACCTTAGGGTTATTTTGGAATTTAAGTCAAAATTCAAAAACATTTACAAGTGTAAACTCGTTTCTTCGTCCATGTGACCCACCCATGAACCGGGTGCACTGACGCTCACCATTTTCAAAGTCTGTAACAATTTTCGAACTACCGATCATGAAAGTTATTGTAGCTGTGGGGTTATTTAGGATGAAACTTTATGAAATCTTTGGAAATTCTTGAGACGTGGACTCGTTATTCTGCCAAAGTTCATGCGCATTGTACCCCCCTAAATCTGAAATTTTTTAGCAATCGTGAAAATTTTGGAACTATCACAAAAAAATTCAAGTTTTATGGGCCGTTTTGCAAGAGGGTAGACCACGATTTTTTTACGAAATCATCAGCTCCCAGTATAACAATCGATTTTCGATTATTTTCTATTTAACAATACACGGACGGATCATATCGGATGAAAATACTCGCGTTTACGGGTTATTTCGGACAAAAGAATAAACCTTAGGGTTATTTTGGATTCCAAGTCAAAATTTCAAAACGAGAAAATGACTTAATACATTGCATGCACTCAGCATGTGTAAGGTTTCAAAGGATAAAAAATACAAAAGCTGCCCAAAAAAAAAAAAATTGACCCAACGAAACCCAATTTTTTTCACTTAATATGATTGAAAAATGTCCGAAGAAGTCCTGAAAAAAGTTTCAACAAAAACTACCGAAAACTTGGCCATGCACCCCCTCCTCCCCTTGCCCCATCACATAAACATTAAATCAAGTCGCAGACCAGGATTCGATAAACTCTAGGATTATTTCGGACGAAACTATACAATCTCGGGTTATTTTGGATAAAAGAATCAACTATAGGGTTATTTTAGATTTCAAGTTAAAATTTCAAGATTATCCACAAGTCCATACGCATTTCTTGTCTATCTCACTCACCCTAACAACTCGAATCTTCAGGGTTAAAATATTTCGAAGTCCCAAAGCTAAATCATTATTCTCAAATGTCTTAGACAAGAATTATTTAAACACTAGGGTTATTTTGAATAAGAGAATTAACTTTAGGGTTATTTCGGGTTTTAAGTTAAATTTGCAAGTTCATTTATACTCGTTGCCTTATCTACCCGACTCTCCTGCAAACTCTAATATTTACATTGATATAACATTTCTTAAGTCCCAAATCAGTTTCCACCTACCAACCATCAAAGTTATTGTAGCTCACGGGTTATTTTGGAAGGAACCCAAGTAACCCACGGGTTATTTCTGATGTAACAATATACCTACCGATTAATGTGGAACAAACAATATCACAATCTAAGGTTATTTTGGAAGACACCACTTACCCTAGGGTTATTTTCGTAAAAACTTTACACTCTAGGGGTTTTTCGGAGCAGGATGACACGTCAGTGCAATTGGGGGAAGTACCCGTTTTTCAGATTGATTACGTCGATGCCAAGTGGCCCTGATTTTTTGTCCAAGTCCATACGCATTGTACCCCCCTAAAAATCTACTTGTTTATAACCTTAAAAATTCCGGAACAATTTCTAAATATATCAAGTTTTTCCGATTTGAAATTTGGAAATCAGACCATGTTTTATTGTAAATAAGACCGCTGTTTGTCACTCGAATGTAAAACATACATGGGTTATTTTGGATAAAAGAAAGATATCACGAGATTGTTTAGAGATAAAGTATAAACTCATGGATTAGTTTGTCAATAATCTGCAATATTAGGATTATCATTCCGCGTAATTTTAGGATCATATATACAAGTTCATACGTATAGAGCTATTTTACGCTCCGATGTACCCCCACTCGGGTTATTTTGGATGAAACTATAAACTTGGGTTAATTTAGAAATATAAGTCACGAGTCCTCGGGTCATTTCGGAACAAACTTTATACTTTTGGGTTATTTTGGATGAAACTATTTTTTGGGTTATTTCGGAAAAAAACTATATAGTCTCGGGTCATTTCGTCCAAGTCCATACGCATTGCATACCCCCTAAAAAACGCTTTTTTTGAAGCCTCGAAAATTTTCTGAACTATCACTAAAAATAAATGTGATATTGTAGATCTTAGGGTTATTTTGGATGGAACTATACCCTGTAGGCTTATTTTGAAGCATTGGATGTACTTTCAAGTTAATTTTTAAATCAAACGAGTTGAATTCTCGGGTTTTTCCGTCCAAGTCCATACATATTGCTTCATTTTTTTCTCGGGTTATTTCGGAAAAGAACTATGCACTCTAGGGTTATTTCTAAGGAAAAAGTAACGACTGCCCAAGCGATTGTCGTCGTTCAATCTCAGCGGCTGTTGTGTCGTAGTAGATGGTTGGCGACGGCGGTGGTGGCGGCATCGTCGTCGGGCGCAGGCAGCAGGTCTAGGGCGGCAGCCTTGGTAAGGGTGCAGGGGGCGATGCCCCCGCTGGGAGGCGAGGGGGATGGGCTTCAGGGGGGGGGGGGGGGGG
>NW_019641627.1:79117-115367 GCF_000599845.2 Trichogramma pretiosum
GGGGGGGGGGGGGGGGAGCTGGGTGCAGCGGGCGAAGCCCTTCCCCCGTAAAAAAAATTCTGTCATAGATATTAAAAAAATTTAGCTGTCAACACATAGTCAGTATAAAATAATAAATTCATGCAGTATCATCTTAAGACATGTCCCTATCCGGAATTAAAGGAAGGCTTCGCAGTATAGACGTAGTATAATGAAACGTATCAGAGTAAAGTGTAAAGTCATAAGTAAACTCGCACGCATGGCCACGGACAACAATAGCAACGGAAACATGAATCCAATGCAGCAAGTGAAACACGTTATAAGATATGCCTTTAAAATACTTCAAGTCACGAAGAAGCTAATCTCTGATAATGAACATTTATCAGTTGGGCCTTGTTTAATCCAAGTCAGAGACGAAATACAAGTATAGTAGAGGGCGAAGTTGAAATTATATTTGACAACAAATCAAAGAAGGCTAAGCCTATACAAAAATTCCATTATGATTCTTAAAAAGAAGGAAGGAAGGAAATTAATCATTAAAAAAAGGAACTCAATAAAAACGGCATTAATTATTCTGTTATTAATATTATTTTTTTATTGTAAATTTTATCTTCTGGATGATTTATTTTATTGTAAAGTTTATCTTCTGGAAGATTTACTTCCCATGGATCTCATGCGTCTGATCCACATGTCTTGCTTAGCCGGACCCAACAGAACCTTCAAAACTGGCCGATTCATTTCCGAAAGTGTTTGTATTTTTCTTCGCAATATTGGCGTATCAATGTTGCGGAGACATTCGGCGCTCTGCTGTAGACGTCGCAAAAAAGCTTTATTGAACTCCGATTTCCCTAACCACGTTCTCTTTAAAAAGGCTATAACCGCCTGCAACGATTGCGTCTGCTCTTCAGTTCGCCTTCGTCCTCGACCATGCCGTCTTCGTGAGGGAGCAGCGACGGCTTCGGGGGAAGGTGCTCGTGGAGGCTCCACAGCAGCAGCAGCAGCAGCAGCGATCAGAGGTGATAGTGGTGGCACACGTCCTTCATTTTGATATACGCCAACGGCACGAGACTCCTGCGTGCGTATCCCCACTCCGCCACTTAGCCGCTGCCAGCTCGCTCGCCGACTGGCCAGCGGTATAAAAGACAGCGCCGATTCGATTCGGCACGCAGTTCCACTCCTGGACTTGCCGGAGTCGGATCTCGCTCGCCCACAAGAGCTTGTCCTAGGGATCGTTTATAAACCTGAGTTGTACAAATATACTCAATCTTATTATTTCTCGCTCCTCTCCAAGCCTCCTTCCCACTTCTTATGCTGAGAAGCTTCACTAGCGACCGCTAGGTGGCGCAGCGCCGGCACCCACAAGCTACTTATCCCCACCAGGGCTTAAGTACCGGCCACTTCGAGCCTCGATCTTTCACATTCAGCGAGTGCAGCCTGGACTTTCCGGCCGCAACTGACCAGCAAGGCCAGGTCAGATTCATCGCAGAGTCACCGCAGCCAAATCTACGAGCTCGACGGGATTTCCAGCCTCCCGTTGCGGAGTCGACTGCGGAACAACATTAGACCTCGATGACCATTCACCACATCACTCGCCAACTAACAAATTGGAACTTGCCAACTCGACCTCGGTCCTTTTCTAAGTCTCTCCTTTTCTAAGATCTTTTGCTAAAGATCGAGGCTAACCGTCTAGTCAATTACAGAGTGTGAACTCTGCAATTCTTTTCGGTTCCCAGCCTTTTCAAGTCTACCTTTCGAAAGCTAACGAACTTTTGTAAAAGTTCAATTCAAACCGTCTTGTCAGTGGCAAGAGTGTAAACTCTTAAACTCCTTTCGGTTACTAGCCTTCTCAGGGCTACTGTTCGAAAACAAACGAACTTTTGTAAAAGTTCAATTCGAGCCGTTCTTGGCAGTTGCAGAGTATAAACGCTGTAACTGCTTTAGGTTTCGGGCTCTTTCAGGGCTACTATTCGAAAGATCATCGGACATTAACAAAATTCGACGTTCCCGCTTAACAATTTCGACGCCTCTGTCGTCCGTGGCGTACTCGTCTTCCTTGTTGTTGTTGTTGTTGTTGTTGTTGTTGTTGTTGTTGTTGTTGCTGATGTTGTTGTTGTTGTTGTTGTTGTTGAGGTGGGTCCACGTTAACATGATATTCACCCAATGGAGGAGCGATGGCTTCGAGCGAAGGTGCGCGTGGTGGCTCCGCAGCAGCATCAGCAATCGGTGGTGATCGTCTCCCTCGTTGTTGCTGCCGCTGTTGTTGTTGTTGTTATCGTTGTTGTGGTTCATCCTCTGCAGGAGCAGCCAGTAATGGTAGTGACGGTGGTGGTGGTAATAGAGGTGGCACTCGAAGTTGTTCAGCTCCAGAAGCAGCAGCAACCTCTTGAAGAACTGGCAATGGCGATACATCACGAGGGCGGTGATATTCATCGTGCTCATCTTTAAGTTCAGCCACAACTCTGGCATACGCGATCCTATTTTAGGCTAAATTTAGCTGCCTGATGATGCGGCTACTAAAGTGCGCGCGCGTGATTCCCAGCTCAATTATGCATTGAACCGAATCGTATACTATCACCCAATAGTTGTTCTGAGTTGAGAACAGGTGCTTTAGCATCAATTTTTCTGGGAAGCACTGGACCAATGACGTCAAAGTTTGTTTTAATTTCTCTCGTTTAACCGGTCCAGCATATGTTAATAGTACGGAACCAACGATGTTGGAGGGAGCAAGCATCGCGGTTACGACTTATTCGGTCAGCACGATGGTGTGAATGCGACCGAAGGATTTTCTTTCGGCGTATGCCGCCTGATTAAATACCCGAGCCTCGTGATGTACCGCATTATGCTTAAGGGGACCGACCTGTGTTAAAAGCTTAAATTCAAAAAAATAGCTATATAAATCGAAATAGAGGAAATTTTTTTTTGTGATCGTAAAATATGTTTATTAGACACCTGATTGACCAAAAAAAACTTCTATCCAAGCTCTGAAATGCCAATTACGCTTATTTTTTCATAATACTAAATATTACTAGCGGCAACTCTGGTTGCAGTATGCTGAGCGCAAATTTTTATGTAATAAATGGCGAAAAGTGTCAGTTTGCGCACACTTTTTAGTGCGCATTAAGCGTTTTTGGACACTGGCGTGCGGTAAAATTTTATGTAATAAATAACTATTTATTACCAGTTACTTTAGAATTACCAGTTACTGTAGAAACCGCATGAGCTGAGTTACTTGAGTTATAAAAGTTTGCATATTACTATTTGCAAACTGCTCATGGTGTGGAGTTGATTCGGTAACTTGGGGTTACTTTTATTTGCGACATTGATTTCTTAATTATGGCATAAGCTGGATTACTAAGGCTACTTGGTTTGCTTGCATAATTATTTCATAACTACGAGCGGGTTCGCTTGAGTTACTTAGGGTTACTTGGATTTGCATTTTTATTTATTTAAAATTTGCACGAACTGAGATTCGCCTTCGCGCGATTAAATAAGGGTTTTTGTAAAGTAATTGTAAAAATTTAATGTTTTTGTATCATCAGTGATGATATTATTTCGTGATGTTTCATCACGAATGTTCAGTTTATTGAAATTGCTCAGCATTCTACAACTCGAGTTGCCACTTGTATAATTATCATTAGTACAACGTTAACTGAAACACGATTTATAATATAATTGTCATCAGTACAATGTTCACTAAAACACGATATAATTATAAACAAACGCACTTACCGATACACAAGTAACACCGATTAAAATTAATAAAAAATAATAATAATAATAATAATAATAATAATAATAATAATAAATTCATACGAATTACATAAAATTGCATTTTAATGCAAAACATAAAAAAATATTACGATGAAAATTATGTTTCATCTACCAAATGGATCATAAAAGAATTCCTGTCGAATTTGACAGAATTCTCGCCATTGTAGGAAAAAATTCATTGAAACTGCATAAAAGTGCATTTATTTGCGACAAGAATCATAGTTAAGCTTTCAAACGGATCATAAAAAAATTCCTATTAGATTTAATCTAATTCTAACAAATTATTGCATTAAAACTGCATAAAATTGTATTTTAATGCATAAACGAAAAAAACAATGCAACGACAATCATATTTAAGGTCCCCGACAGATTATCAAAAAAAATTCCGTCAAATTTAATCAAATTCTTATAATTTCAAAAAAATGCATATAACGTGCATAAAAGTGCATTTTAATGCACAAACAAATAAAAAATGCAACGACAATCATATTTAAGGTCCCCGACAGATTAATCGAAAAAATCCCATCAAATTTGATCAAATTCCCATAATTTTGAAAAAATGCATTTAAAATGCATAAAAGTGCATAAAGGGTTGAGCAATCGAGATTATGAATGTCATCAGATCTTTGTCTAGCTTCCCTTATCAACTTCCTAAATTTTCAAAAAGATCGATCCAGCAGTACTCATGGTACCGTGTCTACAAAAAACCCTTGCAAAATCACGGGAGTTCATGCAAGAATGACTTCGCTTTGCTCAGCATAATTACACGTATCGTACACATACAGATACACAGTACACTCGTTAACACAGACACGTTTCGAGATAGGCACACGGGCATCGGTTCGGTTGTCTTGTTTGCATTTGCTCGAAATCAGTACGAACTGCGGCGAGACGATTCCTTTTCTCGTTCTCTTATGAGTTTCTTACATAGCACAGAACTAAAACTGCATTCTCATGCATAAACGAAACAACAATGCAACCACTATCATATTTAAGGCCCACCACATATTATGGAAAAATTACCGCGAAATTTGACCAAATTCTGACGATTTCGAAAAAATGCATCTAAAATGCATAAAAGTGCATTCACATGCATAAACGAAAAAACAATGCTACCACTGTCACATTCAAGACCCATCACATATTATCGAAAAAAATTCCGTCCAATTTGATCAAATTCTGACGATTTTGAAAAAATGCATAGAAAGTGCATAAAAAGTGCATAAAGGCTTGAGCAATGGAGATAACGATTGTCATCAGATCTTCGTCTAACTTCCCCTACCAACTTCCGAAAATTTCAAAAAGATCGATGCAGCAGTTTTCATGGTACCGTGTCTACAAAAAACCATTGCAAAGTCAGGGGAGTTAGTGCAGGAACGACTTCGCTTCGCTCAGCATAATAATAGGATTCACTTGCCACGCGATTCTGACGTGAGCTTTCCATCAATATTGATCTATGGGGTCTCAAAATCTTCAGAAAAGTACCCTCATCCACTTAAGTGGAGCAGAATTTGAAAAAAAAAGTTTGTTTTTCTTCCAAGAGCTTTAATATGGCTTCTAGTGTTGATAAAATACTAATTTTCTCAAAAATTGGCACATATTGACGCGTATATAAAGTTGTACGCAATTTGTTAAAATTCTGCTCCGCTTAGGTGGATGAGAGTACTTTTCTGAAGATTTTGAGACCCCATGGATCAATGTTGATGAAAAACTCTTTTCAAGATCATGCGGCAAGTGGTTTATAACATAATATTTCGTCTTATGAAAAAAGTGATGTAATTGGTATTTCAGAGCTTGGGTAGAAGTTGTTTTTGGTCAATCTAGTGTAGAATGACCATAATTTACTATCACAAAAAAAAATTTCCACTATTTCGATTCATATAGCTATTTTTAGCTGAAGCTGAATTTAAGCTTTTAACACAGGTTGGTCCCCTTAATGTCAAGGACATTTCTGCCCACATGCTAGCTGTAGAGTCCCAAAAGCAATTGAGCGCTCGTCAAATTTTCTTGCATCTGTCCGCGTCGATGAATAACAAAGTCGATGATTGTATCTAGGTATTTTGGCATCGAGTTGTGTGGCAAACGAAGACGAGCACCCTGATTTTGCAGCCGTATTTCAAAATGGTTTTGCGGTACCAGGTCCAAACGCACCGCGGTCGAGCCGCTTCCGGGATTACTGGATGTCAAGACGTGTCCTGTAGGTAGTAGTGGCCGGAGATCTTGTGTTTCCACTGTTAAACGACTGCCGGTGCACCACCAGTCGATGGCGATCTCCGTGTACCAAAGTCTTGCACCGTATCGATACCACGAGCAGCTGCTGGAACTTGGTTGGCCGCCTGCAAGCGTTGTTCATAGTACTGCAACATTGGTCGCAGATTGTCATTAATCATCTGGCGCCAATTGACGGCCTTGTATATGGCTTTTACCTCCAAGAACCTTGCCACAAAACCAGACATGTAATTACGCGCCTCGTTCATGTTCATAATTCGTCCTGGCTCATAATTGGGTAGATCAGCCTGATCGACCACGATTTCCAGACGCCAATCCGGTTTCGATATCATCCCCTCGCAGAAACCTCGGTACTAGCGGTATTTCGTCATGCCGTTGTCGATGAGGGCCCGGACGTACTTTGCATAACGCGGAAGCAGTCCCACACCGGTACCGGATCCCACGAGCAAGCGCAAGAACAGTGCGTGGTGAACCTTGCGGTTATTAATAAAATTGTGTGCCAGCGAGGGATAGCAGTGTGCGTACTGCACTACCCCGTGGAAGCGTGGACAAGATTTCACATGGCTAAAGTAGCCGTACCTAGAGTTGAAATACGGCATGTACGGGGTCCAGTCTGGATTGACGATGCCCAATGCTGCATTCACTCTGTCCAGTCGGATCAGCGGAAGATTTCCATCGGGCGTACTCAGGCGAGCGCCAATGTGGATTTGACGCACAAAGATGTTCGAGTCCACTACATTCACCCACTCTGTGATCCTCTCGTTGGCCACGTGTAGGGGTATGACCAGACCATGACCACAAGCGTAATAGTGTATCACGATATTATTTGACGTGATACACGGCATGCTCGCGATCTCGTTGTGTCAGATACCGGCGAATAGCTGCCAATCTTCTTCGTCGATCCGCATGTTGTTGTACTTGCCAATCTCCGCAGCCTCGGCACCGAGTTGGGGGGACTTGGTCGTCCATGGAAGCCGAGTAACGGCAGCTCGCGCCGCCTCCAGGATCATCCGCCGCAACTCAATGCGGTTCTGGCCACGTTCTCCGTCTTCCATAATGTCTGGCGGCACCATGAAACAAGCAACGAGTTTTATTTGCGTGCCTCCACCCAAAACACACTCGACCCATATATCGCCTCGCTGCCCTGGCCGACCACTAGGCGCCTCAATGGCTCGGATTATTTTCTGATTTTTCACTCGGTGAGGGTACAGCTCATTCATGGGTATGTCCAGACACAAATGTGGACGAAAGAAGGCCAATGTCGACGATACAAACGCGAACGAGTCGATGTCGTAAGCGATTTGTAAATCCTTATCGTCTAGCCTTATCCGCCTGTGTGTGGAGGGTTGCTCCACTTCTCCTGGCATTTCCCTTGCCTCGCCAAGCCTGTCCTGGTCCTTTTGCACAGCCCTGACCATTCTTGGCTCTCTCCCCGGTCTCCTAACGAAGCGTCGAAGCTGTTGCCTACGGTTGACTCGTCCACCTCCCATATTTCTTGCAGCTGGTCGCCCATGCTCTCTTCGCGCTCGTCTATCCGCTCTGTTGTTGTCCATGATTAATCTGCAATATTCATAAAATAAAAAAATTCAATATTATTTGGAAATGTTTCATTGAATTATGTATATTCAATTGTTCGTTGGGCGGGGGACAAGTAAACTCTGGGGGAGGGGCGCTCGTTTAAGAAAAAACGCGACATAATCTTAGGACTACTCGGGCTACTTGTGACACTCGCGCGTGATCTCGCTCCGTTATTGAAAAATGGAAATAAAAGTTTACCAACTCTATTAGTTCGACACAAGTCCATACGCATTGCTTCGATTTATTCTTACTTACAATCCCCATATGGAGTGCTCATAGAAGAAGAGACCTTCAAAAAAGAAAGTGAAATGAAATTCAATAAAATGACGTCATTATTTTTTTATTTGATTGTTTTGATTATTACAAACTCTCAATCAAAAGAGAAAGTTGTACATGAATTATAGAAATTAAAAAAATGGTAGAGGCCACTCCATTGCCTCTACCCGTGAAGTTTTCCGATGATTATGAAAAAGAACAGTGGCATTAAAAGAAAATCAAAAGAGTCTGCAGTCGCTAATCTTCATCTTCCATTTCACTTTCGGAGGTTACTAATTCCAGCAAACTTCGTCGTCTATGGGGCTGCCGTCGTCGTTCTCTCACTCGGCGAAGTTGGGCTTGTCGGCGCTCGAGCCATTCATCTTCGTTCTATGAAGAATAAAAAACATAGAAAACAAAATCAGCTGTATAAGAACAGCCGTAAGATGTGTAACGTCTTTATGAACATTAAAAATAGAATTTAACATTAAACAATTCAAGTAACTTTATCCAAAATTCGAGTAATTAAATCAAAACAAAATTCGAATAATTCGATTTAAAAAATTCAAGTAAATCAATTTACAATAGAAAAAAAAGAAGCGCTGCAAGATGTGTAACTAAAGTCACATTTAAAGGTAAAAAATTAAAAAAATAAACAAATAAAATAAACCAAATAAAACGAAAAAGTATTTGACGTTGCACTTCTGGTGATTTTTGTATAATATGCTTGGACACCCGAAGTGCAACGTCAAATACTTTTTCGTTTTATTTGGTTTATTTTATTTGTTTATTTTTTTAATTTTTTACCTTTAAATGTGACTTTAGTTACACATCTTGCAGCGCTTCTTTTTTTTCTATTGTAAATTGATTTTGTAACGACGGGATTTCTTTCGCCCGTCGATTACTTTCATAATAATATCAATAATAATATGTGTCGTCTGACTGAAGGCTTGACTCTACTCGCGGTTGTCTCTGGGGTGAGGTGAGATGAAGGAAGGATAACACAGAATTTCACAAGAGACTGTTTATTAGGGTGTCCGTTATTTCCCGACTTTTTTGTATTGCTTCTCCCCCCACCTAGATGTCTTCTATTTGATAAGACAATGAGAAAGCCGGGTTATAGAGTTCGAAAAAATGATTTTAAGGTAGCCCCCAAGCGGTTTGAAGCTTACATGTATTTTAAATGGGAAAAACTTAAAAATTTGATTCTCAGCGATAAAAATGATGAAAAAATTTGAAAAAATTCAGCAACCCATGTATTTTATGTATTTTTTGACGAGGAATCGATTGGTGACCTTGAAATTGACCTTGAACATAACCTCAAAGCTACAGAGAACCAAAAATCGTTTTTTTCACAGTGACCCCCATTTTTTATTGCAGATTCGAAAAGAGCGGAAAATCTCATGTCTGATTATGTCTTTCGATTTTTTTTCAAGGGTATTCAAAAGGCGCTGCAGATATAGATAAAGCCCTGACTAGTAAAAACTCGAAAATTGCACGCTAAAATTAGGGTTTTATATGTGTCTGTAGCATCTTTATAATGCCCTTGAAAAAAAATCAAAAGACATAATTTGACTTGAAATTTTCCGCTCTTTTCGAATCTGCAATAAAAAGTGGGGGTTACCGCAAAAAAAACGATTTTTCTCAATATTTTGTTCGCTGTAGCTTTGAGGTTATGTTCAAGATCAAATTCAAGGTCACCAATCGATTCCTCGTCAAAAAATGCATAAAATACATGGGTTTGCGAATTTTTTCAAATTTTTTCATTATTTTTAACGCTGAGAATCAAATTTTTAAGTTTTTCCCATTTAAAATACATGTAAGCTTCAAGCCGCTTGGGGGCCACCTTAAAATCATTTTTTCGAACTCTATAACCCGGCTTTCTCATTGTCTTATCAAATAGAAAACATCTAGGTGGGGGGAGAAGCAATACAAAAAAGTCGGGAAATAACGGACACCCTACTGTTTATTAACCAAACTTATATCTAAGATACAATAGAGTGAGCTTACAAGTTACCGGGTTATTTTCGACGGCGTCGTTCGTTGAGCGGCGATTGAGTTGGAGGGCGGCCCCGTGTCGGTGCAGTCTCGGGTGGTCGGCGAGGGTGATCTCGGTGTCGATGAGACCGGTACGGCGTCGGCGTGTTGGGCGGTGTCGGTGGTTGCAGCTGGACGGGCTCGCGTACTTTTCGAATAACTAACTCGCACTGATTTTATCTGGTCGGAGCCGAGCAACAGGCTAATCTTCAAGTAAACTGCGAACTTTGAGTCGAGAAGTAAAGATGTACGTGAATACCGAACCGACGAGCGTCGATGTGTACGCCTCGAACCGAGAACGATAACTGGCCCCGAGACTCTCTGAGTCTCGGTTTATATACTGTTTGTTGCTGCCGTACCCTCTTTGTCTGAGGAGATTAAGGAGAGTGAGAGGTACTCGTTGGAGGTCCCCAGGCCTCCAGGGTGGCAGAGAGATAGGTTTTTTATTAATCTTAGGCAATGCCTTTGGTACCGAGTTTTTCTTAACACTAGTATCAGTCGGCTCTGATTCAACAAAGTTTTCCGGTACATTTTGCGTGTAATCACATTCAATATCTTCCTGCTTGACAGTGTCGTCATAAGGATTATTTTCTCTTACAAGTAAGTTTAAATCGTCAAAGGTCCCGAACGCGGGTTTTACACGTAAGGTGGAGACAGTCCTTAACTCCTCGCGTCCTTGCTTGTTCGTCATTTTGATAACGAAGAAGTGTGGAGAGGGGCGAGCGTGAATTTTAAAAGGGCCAATGTAGGGCGGGTCCAGGGCTTTTTTAATTGGCGGTGAACGCAAGAAAAGGTGAGAACAAGAGTTCGGTGAGCGAAGATCACCGTGAACTTTATGTGTCCTCTGGAGCTTGCGGGCTGCGCGTTTTTTCCCATCCATCGTTTTTGGGAATCTTAGCGAATGCTTGAGCCGTCCCCTTAGTTTCTTCGCTCGCAAGTTGTGACCTGATTTTTGCCAACATCCGATTTTTCTGCGAATTGCCCGAGCCGGTTACCCTATCGCATTCCTGGTAACGGAGGCATCATAAATTTCGACTTGTAGCTTGCAAGCGCGAGCCATGCTTCACACAAGCACGCGCTGCTCCATGCGTGTGCGCACTCACACTAGTGCGTACCGCGGCGTACGTGAGTGGGCGCACACTAACGTTTGCTGCTCTATCCGTGTGCGCACTCACACCAGTACGCGCTGCGGCGTACGTGTATAGTCGCACACTAACGTTCACGGCTCTGTCCGTGTGCGCACCCACACCAGTGCGCGCTGCGGTGTACGTGTGCAGTCACACACTAACGTTTACGGCTCTGTCCGTGTGCGCACTCACACCAGTGCGCGCTGCGGTTTACGTGTGCAGTCGCACACTAACGTTCATGGCTCTGTCCGTGTGCGCATTTACACCAGTGCGCGCTGCGGTGTACGTGTGCAGGCGCGCTCTGACGTTTGTTGCTCTTATCTGTATGCGCACTCACACAATTACGTGCCACGGTGTACATGTGCGGCCGTACACTAGCATGCCCGTTCGGGACTTGGTGTTGCATCGGGCTGATTTGCCGCCCCGGTGTTTTATCTACTCGTGGCCGTAGGGATGCTATGACCCTTGTGACTGGGTCATTACAATTTACTTGAATTTTTTAAATCGAATTACTCGAATTTTGTTTTGATTGAATTACTCGAATTTTGGATAAAATTACTTGAATTGTTTAATGTTAAATTCTATTTTTAATGTTCATAAAGACGTTACACATCTTACGGCTGTTCTTATACAGCTGATTTTGTTTTCTATGTAATTTTAATCAATTTTTAATAAAACTGATTTTTCGATTTATTCTGTAGACAATACTTTCCAATTAATTGTGATTTTGTTTAATGAGCGCCGAGGCCGCTTGCGCGGCCTCTACTTACATTAGTTCCGTTTCAAAACGAATTCAAGTTTAATTCAAATTTTTGATTTAGTTTTGATAATTTTGAGCTTCAGGTTTGGTTTGGGTTGCCGAGGCCGCGGAGGGGCCTCGTCATGTTGCCATCTTTCACTAACAAATTTGTAGTTATATTTACGTAAATTTATAAAAATTAGTGTACCAGAACACTGCGATTTATGATTTACGATTGTAGACATGTACGCGAAGCTATACAATAAAACAACTCGAGTTATTATTTGACCGATCCACACGCATGAAAACGCAACGCGCGAGCGAGAGACAGAGACGCAGATACAGAGGTACACAACGCTACATTGTACGTTTCATAGACATGAGTGCTGACTGCCGAGTACTGCTCGCCCGTGCTGTGCGTGTCGCAGCAGAAGCGAGCTAGCAGTCACTCGACACTGCCTAGCGTAGACCAATCGCAGCGCGAAAAGCAAACAGACGCTACTGAGACTAAAAACCTACGATTATCGCGCTCGCTCGCTCGCTCGTTTTTCACGGATTCACTAGCCTACCCAACGAGCCATAAGACGTTACACATCAAAAAGTATGAAACAAAACATGTTTCGAATAAAGTGCTGCTGTTACGCTGACGCTGGTCTAACCTCACTTTCATCTGCTGTGCTGACATATTCCGCTCTTCCGGGTTCATCTTCGTCATCACCACGACCTCCATGATATTTGACTCGATGACGCAGGATTTTGAATGCCCTGTAAGCTCGCGTACCATTGGGTTACTTGGGTTACTTGGGTTACTTTCCCTCTTACGCATTGCCACACCGTTGCGTGCGTCCCCACTCGAGCGACGTGCACGGCTGCGTGCGTCCCCACTCTGGCGACGTACCCAGCAGCACTCGTCCACACCTTTGCTCCGATGGCCAATCAGCGTGCATTCGCTTCCTATATAAGCGAGGTGCCTGGCCACGCAAAGGGAAGTCGTCTCTCAGCTGCAAGCCAGAGCACATTGTGACACTGTAGAACAGTGCACAGAGCACGCGTTGGTCGTGGAGCGGGAGTAGGGAGCCAAAGGGCGAAGATGGTAGGAAGGAGGAAAAAAGGGGATCTCTCGCTCTCTTGTGGTGGAGCCACCGAGGCGTACGGACGCAGACGAGTCGGAGCAAAAACGAAACGAGACTACCAATGTGTGAGACTCGAGCCTGATTTTTGAGCCTGAGTTCGAGCCGGAAAACATAACATATAATGATTAAATAAATTAAGGAGGAATCGAGCCGATATATATATAGAAAATTGAATGAGTGTGTGTGTAAAAGATTCAGATATATGAATGATTTGAGCCGTAACTTGAGAGTGTGAAACTGCTGTGATGAGTGTGAAGAGATCGTGTTGTACTAAGATAACGTTTGTTTTGTAATTTTGGTTAATAAATAAAAGAGTCGTTGTTTTTAGCCCTGTTTAAAAAAAATCGCTGGATTTCCAGTTGAAAAATCGAGCAGGATATGACTGGAAATTTAGCTCGATTTTCGATCTGAAATCTAGCTCGAGTTTTGAAAATCCAGCTCGAATTTTGGCCTGAAATGTAGTTTGATTTTTGATCTGAAATCGATCGATTTCCAGTCCAAAATCGAGCTAAATTTCTAGTCAAAAATCAAGCTAAATTTCAGTTTAAAAATCGAGCTGGATTTTAGATCGAAAATCGAGCTGGATTTCCAGTACAAAATAGAGCTAGATTTCTAGTCAAATACAGCTCGATTTCTAGTCGAATCGAGTTCAATTTCCAGTCTAATCCTGCTAGATTTTCCAATTTGAAATCCAGCGATTTTTTTTAAACAGGAAGCCATATATTTGCGTTTTTCCCGATCATTTTCACGACCCTGTCCCGGCAGATGAAGCCTACGACCCTAGGATTTACAAAAGGCCTTCACATAAGATAGGAAAAAATGAAAATTTCCTCACCTACGACTCTGCACCGGGAAGCAGCGAGCAACACAACCAATGGGATCTCAAACTACCTTCGGTTCTCTACGACTTACGATGTCGAAAGAACGCCGCCCCAGGCGTGACCCCAGCCAACTTGTTGCTCGGAAAAGAGCTAAGTCGTCCTGGCGATTGGAAGTTATAGCTACGAGCCCCTGCAATCGCGGGGCGACATCTCAGGGTCGCCCAAGCCCAACTCCAACAGGCCAAGTACTAGGCCAAGTACACAAGCGTCGCACCAAACAAATTTCCCATCAAACCCGGGGACTTGGTGTATGCGAAGACGCACCCTCTCTCTAACGCAGCTGAAAGATACCACGCACGGTTCGAAGCGAAGTGGGAAGGCCCATTCGCAGTCACCAACCAGCTGAGCGAAGACGTCTTTGAGTTTGACAAGCACGGAAGCTCCACAAAGACCCACCGCTCCTAACTAAGGCCAAATACTTCTGGTACGCAGTTGGCTATAACTGTACCACCAAGTTCGGATCCAATTCCGGCAACGGTCCAGTCGGATCAAACTCCGACAACTCTAGGCTCGGACCCAACTCCAGCCACTCCAAGCTTGGATCCAATTCCGACCACTGCTCCATCGGACCCAACTCCGATCCCGTCAGACTCTGATCAAGTCCTGACAACCTCCAGTTCGGATGCTCATCCAACTGCCACGCCAGAGAAAGAAATAAGAGTGAAGGAAGATGACGGTTCCGCTGAACGTCAACACCGCTACAACCTTAGAAGAAGGAAGTAATTCAGGTTAAGTTATTGTACGCGCGTACCTTAGATAATAAGTTTGAAAATAGAAATTTTTAGTCCTTAACATATTCTAGCATAAGATAGATCCTCCAATCCTAACTAGTTATGAATAATCAAAAGAAAAAGAAACTTAATATATGTTTAGTAGTAAGAATAATTTTGATACAAATAAAAATGTGTGTAAATAGAATTTGAATATATGTTACGATAATTTTAAGTAAAGTTTAATAGTTGTTAAGAAAAGACAATCAGTCATCATGTAAAGTCAAAACTCTCATAAAACAAAGGTGACGCACCCAGTGGTCTTCTGAGAGCGGGGGAATTGTTACCCTCATAGGCATTGCCACACCACTGCATGCGTCCCCACTCGAGCGACGTGCACGGCTGCGTGCGTCCCCACTTTGGCGACGTACACAGCAGCACTCGTCCCCACCTTTGCGCCGATAGCCAATCAGCGCGCACTCGCTTCCTATATAAGCGAGGTGCCTGGCCACGCAAAGTGAAGTCACGTCTCGGCTGCCAGCCAGAGCACATCGACTCTCGTCCTCGCGTTCGCGGCGACGAGCTCTTGAGAGTTGCGACCTAGGGACTTCATTCAATAGTGAACTTGGTCTAATTTGCAAAAAACATATTTGCCTTGTCATTTCACAACCTTTCCCCACTTTTTACTTTGGGAAGTTTCCGACTCGGCCGCCAAGTGGCGCGGCGCCAGAAAAAAGTCGTATCCGCATGAGAAAAGGTCGGATTTAGAGTACTAGTATAAGTGCCTTTCGACCATATTCAATCAGCTTTTGACTGTTTGACTTGTACGAGTGGAAACAGAAAAGTGAGTAAACAGTTGTCAGGCTACTTTTCACTGTTCGACTTTGTAAAAAGTCAAAACAGGAAAGTAGTTGGACTCGTACTCGAGTCTTTTTGTCGCCTCCGATTGTCTCGACCCTAAGAGGGAAATCGATCACGTCACCAATCCAAAGAAAAAAGAGAGGGAGGGCTGTTCTTCTGCGACGAGGCCATAATCTCGTGTCAGGCGCTGTGGAACGACGCTGCGTTATATAGGCTGTGCTGGCTGGCGAAGATATCGTCAAGACTCGTCAATGAGCCATTGAAAAAGTCAAGACCCTCTGTAGTTTAATTTCATTGCCCGGGACCACCTATACCAGCCGCTCGTGTTCATTGCTGCGCACGTGGCCTTATCTCCCTTTGCCAGTGCCTTGCCCGCATCCGTGGAAGAGGACTGTAGCAGGAAGAGAAGCCGACCCTGAGCCGATGGTCGATCTCACGACCGCGCCACTTCAATCCACAGCATCTGCTAACCGCACTCTCCCGACTGTCACTGAGCCACGGTCGTCTGACGAGCAAACGTGTCAGATACAACACCAAGTGACCAGGGTCACGGTACCACCGATCCGACCGCCACTGTGGGAAGTGTCGGTAGCGAAGAAGACGACTCAGGACAGAACGTTACGACCCGCCAACGCTCTTGAAGAATACGTTGCCTTTCATCTACAACTACAGAAACTACCAAGGCCAGCTATCTCGCTCTGACCGGCTAAACGTGCTCCTAAGCCAAAAGCTGAGCCACGCTCTCCTCGCAACTCTCGTTCCTGACCCTCCAGGAGGCCCTCGGCAAGAAGAGAAGCAGAGCTGAGAAGAGAGCGGAAAAGGCGCTTCTAGGCGACTACAACAGACAATCGGCTCTTTTCAGGGCGCCACAAAGGTCTTTTAACGTAGTCTCTTTCTAAGATCCTCGTCATTAGAACGTGGGTCAGCAAACGGTAATCCCTTGACCACTCTGACCACCAGCCGAGCTTGGCATCCGTCCTTCTCAGGACTTTTCATCTACGACAACGTGACATTGTACAACAGGTTACTTGGGTTACTTGACTAGATTTGTTGTGTGTCTCAGCTTGCAGAGGCTGACTGCGAAGTCGCCATGGCCAGTGAGATACTGGCTCATGTAGTGGTCTGGTTTAACGTGACGCATCTCGAGCCGACGTGCAATATCCGAAAAGACCGCACGCGTAGTGTGGCTGCATTCGGACACCTTCCACTGACTCTGCCACTCGGCCTGAATCGCATCGTCGATGCGTTTAAGAGTGGACCTTTACTGTCTCCTTGCCTGTATACAACATTGAGCTGGTCAAAGGCGATTCCCTTGCTCACTACGTAGCGGAGAAACAACCTCTGACACTCAAGATTCAGGGGTCTGATGCCTGCCAGAACCTGCAGTGCCTCAGTCGAGGTTGTCTTGTAAGCCCTAACTATCCTTAAGAGGACCGGTCTCTGTCTTTGGCTGAGGTTTGTCAAGAGCGTGTGCCCCATCTTTTCACCCCAGGCTCCAATTGCGTAGAACATCGTTGGGAGATAAACTCCACTGTACATCACTTTCAAGGCATCATAGCCCATGCGCCAGTCAGCACCCATAGCCGAAGCCAAGCGCTGAAAAAGACCTTCTGCCTTTGTGGCGGTGTTGGCAACGTGTCCCCCTATGGCCATATTCTCACCGATATGTAGACCAAGATACCTTACCTGGGTGTGGTAGGATATTCCTCTCTCTGATAGGTCCAGCCTGATCGAGAGCCACCCTTAGCGGAGGTCCCATGAATATGGAGCTTTTTGTAGCCGTATCTCAACTCTACGTACCTACCTGAGGTGTTCTTGCCTTGGTTCAGCAAGATCATTTCCGTTTTTGGCTTTACTAAGCGGTAGGCTCAACGATGTTGCCCACGAGACTATTTCGTCAGTCAGGCTCTGGCCCTTGGCCTCGCACTCCCTCCTGCTGCCACCCTCCACAAGAAGGAGAAAATCGTCAGCGTAGGCAAAGACCTCACCACCCAGCGCTGCAATTCGGCGCAGTAGGGGTTCCATACAGATGTTCCATAAGTCAGGACCTAAAACTGATCCCTGGGGACAACCGCTCCCGAGCTGCTTTGTCACTGAGCTTGTTGGCCAGCTTATTTGCATGTATCTGTCGCTAAGATAGTTCCGTAAAAGGAGCCACAGATTACGTGGGCAGTGTCTTTGGGACATTTCCTTAAGGATAGATCCCCAGCCGATGTTGTCAAAAGCACAAGATGTATCATAAAATTCTAAAGACGATCCTACCATTAAATGATTTAACAGGGTCGAAGGCGTGCCTAATTGCGTCCACTGTAGACCTACCCCGGTGGAAGCCAAACTGCCTGGGAGAGGCAAAGTTGGGGTCCATAACAACAGGTCCAAGAGACTCCCTCATGAGGATTTCAAGGACTTTTCTGAGCAAGGAGAGTAAGCATATAGGCCTGTATGATTTAATATTCGCTGGGTTCTTGTCAATTCCTTTCAAAAGCACACGAATAGAGCCTGTTTTCCAGCATTTTGGAAAAAGGCTGGTACGCAGGCATCCATTGAGCAACTTGGTCAGGGCTTGTAGGAAACTCGTAGAGCAAGCCACCTTTACAATTTCCGGTTCGATCCTGTCCTCACCTGGGCCCTTGCCATTTTTCAGCGACTTTACTGCTTTCCTTATTTGGGCCTCAGACCAGTCCTGGATGTTTTCCCCAAGCATTTGGCCCCCTGCAGGGCCCGTGATCTCAGAGCCGTCGGGGCCCCTAAAGAGACCGTCCAACATCGCGCTAGCAGTGCTGTTCCAGCTGTCTGTGTGGGTGCCATCAAAGTCAATGGTGCTGACTGCCGCTACGGGGGAGATTCTTTGGTTCAGCAACTTATAAACGACACCATAGGTGTTGGAACAAGTGCTCTCCTCGGCGAAGTTTCGCTGGTTGTCCGTACGAGCCTTAAAGGCAGCGTCGGAATACCGCTTTCTCAGCGTCAGGTAGCGTGACTTAGATGCTTCACGGGCTGCCTGAGATCGCTCCCTTTGACAGGACCTCCTAAGACGGTTCACTTTCTTTTCCAGATGGGTGAGGTCGTCGTTCCACCACGGGACCGACCTCCCAAAACGTCTTTTCACAGGGATAGCACCATTCGCCGCCTCGACTAGCAGTGACCCCAGTTTTTCGACGTTAGATTCCACGCTCTCTCTGGACTCGACTTCCTGACTTGGATCGAGGTCAGTCAGGAGTCTTTCTATATTTTCTTCGTATTTTGGCCATTTTGCCCTTTTTAGGTTGAACCTAGTTGGCCTAGATTGGATACTGGCAATGGTGCTTGTGACTGTGATTAGGAGAGTTCGGTGGTCACTGGAGGTCCAATCGTCCAGGACAGTCCATTCGGATAGTCTTGCCAGGTCCGAGGTGGCCATGCTTACATCATTATCTCGCTCACCGGTCTTTATCGTCGGAAGGCAACCTGGTTTGTTAAGCGGCTGTAAGCCGTGTCCCACTATGACCTCCTCCAACAGCAAGCCTCTAGCGTCCGGGACCTGTACTCTTGCACTCCACATAGGCGAGACTACGTTTGCATCAGGACCCACAATAAGGCTTTTTGAGGACAGGGCACCTAGAACATAGTCGAGATGGTCCATATGCGTTTCGGGGTCCTAACTAAATTTGCTGTACTGACTAATTACATAGATGGAACCAAACGGTCCCATGATTTGCACGCACACGAAGTGTGAGTTAGAAAATTGACGCAGGAGTGTAACCGTCAGGTCAGAATTCAGTATCATAATCGCCGCCCATGGCGTTTCGTCCTGCTTTGGTGCTGATATGACTACGTTAGAATACTTTCCAAAACCAGATATCTGGCCTCGGTAAGTATAAGGCTCTTGTATGAGTAGGACATCTACCTTGGACACTCTTGCATGTAGCAGTATCTTATCCGTGGCTAGGCGCATGCGCCCTAGGTTTGCCTGAGCTATGGTGATTTTAGGTGCCATAGTCAGTCATTTCCCTATTTCGTCTGACTGCCTTCTGGTAGAAGGGACACAGGGGTCCTGGATTGTGCTTATACGTACGACCTTTAAGCTTGCATAGAGCACAAAATTGCTCTTGCCCTTGTTTGTTGCATGTTTGAGAGTCATGCGGGCCTGCACATTTGCGGCATAACGGTTGGTTCTTGCATTTTAAGGAGGTGTGCTTAAATGATTGGCATTGATCGCAAATCGTGCCAGATTTAAAATCACTAACTCTGCAGCGGAGCATGCCAATGTAGAGTCTGCCAGCGGCCAAGAAGTGAAGGTCTTCTTAGACTTTTTATTGTTGTTAACAGTCTTACCTGGGAGCGGCTTTTTGTTAACGCCTTTTTTTGATGAGATAGGGACAGTAAATGTATCATGCGTCAGCCGAAGCCTCGCGCCGGTAGCTCGAGCAGAGCTCATACCCGGAGATGAAATTGATTTGATCCACTACGTAGCGAAAGCCCCAGCCGGGGGAACGCACCCGGAAAAACCGGATCACTGCTTTGGCAGACAACTCCTTCAGCCGTCGCCCTACCCGTCCGACAACACCGTCGGGCGAGCAGCGCGACGTTACCAGCGGGGACCTCGGGGAGGCGGAGTTGCGGCTCACGTGAGCTCAGATCCTTTAATAAAACCTAACTAAACGAAAAAGACACTAATCTTTGGTTTCCTAATACTGAACGATAATAACGGAGTCACGCACGGTTGGACAAAAACTCAAGGCCGATCACAGCGTTTACGGTGCCAGGACTCGGACTGTATCAGTATAAACGCATGCCTTTTGGACTATCTTACGCAGGAGCTACATTTCAACAACTCATAGACATGATTGTCACGCCAGAGCTGGAACCGTACGCGTTCGCCTACTTAGACGACATAATAATAGCGACGGAAAGTTTCGACGAACACGTGAGAGTGATTAAAGAAATCTTGACACGGTTGAACAAAGCGAATCTCACCGTGAACAGAGAGAAAAGCACGTTTGGACGATCCGAAGTAAGATACCTCGGAGTCCTAGTAAATCGCGATGGGATAAAACCCGACCCATCACGAGTAGAGCCGATATTAAATTTTCCAGTGCCGAAGACATTAAAGCAGCTAAGAAGATTCTTAGGCATGTCTTCGTGGTACAGAAAATTTCTGAAGGACTACGCAATTTTAGCTGAACCGCTAACGAAGTTGACAAGCTCGAAAATCAAATATATTTGGACAACGGAACAGCAAGACGCTTTTGCAAAAATTAAGACCCTAATGGCAGAAGCGCCGATGCTAAATTGCCCAAATTTCAGCGAAAAATTCACGGTACAGACCGACGCCAGCGACACCGGCCTGGGCGCGGTACTTCTACAAACAATAAATGGCGAAGAAAGAGTACTTGAATTCGCGAGCAGAATACTCTCACCAGCCGAGAGGAATTACACGGTAACAGAGCGCGAGTGTCTCGGCGTGATCTGGGCCGTAAGAAAATTTCGGCAATACATCGAAGGCTACGAATTTACGGTAGTCACAGATCATGCGAGTCTTCGATGGCTGTGTAACCTAAGAAACCCAACGGGCAGGCTATCCCGTTGGGCATTGGAGTTGCAAGGACATAAGTACAAGGTAGAGCACCGGAAAGGATCGCTAAATCACGTTCCGAACGCTTTATCAAGAATTTACGAGGAGGACGAAGAGGAAATAACGACCCTATCGCTTATGTCCAACTCCGAAGATACGTGGTACCAAAGCACGTATGAAAAGGTATCCAGTGACCCGTCAGATTATCCAGATTGGAACATAAGAGGCGGACAAATGTACAAGTTTCGCCCAAATACCGAAGATAAAAATCTAGCAGACGATGACGAAAGAAAATGGAAGCTCGTCGTGCCACGCGAACAAAGACCCGTTGTACTACGTGAATGTCACGACGAGCCAACAGCTCACCTAGGTCGAGAGAAAACCTACGACCGATTGGCAGAAAGATACTTCTGGCCAAAGATGTACACTGACGTAGCAGACTACGTCAGGAAATGCAAGACTTGCCAACAAATAAAAGTCGAGCAGAGAGCAAAGAAAGGACTCATGGGACACAGAGTGATACCATGACCATGGCACACGGTGGCAGCAGACCTAGCAGGACCGTTTCCGAGAAGTAACAACGGATTCGAGTATATGCTAATTTTCGAAGACCTATTTTCGAAGTGGGTCGAGTGCATACCAATAAGACAAGCCAACGGCAAAACGATCCTGAAATACTTGAGAGAGAGGATAGTGCTACGATACGGACCTCCGACGACACTGCAAACGGATAACGGTACAGAATTCAGAAACACACTCATAGATGATTATCTAAAAGAAATGAATATCGGACACTACTTCAATCCAGGATATTACCCTCAAGTAAACCCCGTTGAGCGCACCAACAGAACATACAAAACGATGATCAAAGCATACGTCGATGATAATCATAGGGAATGGGACGAAAAACTACCCGAAATTACGTTCGCCTACAACACAGCGAAACAGAGCTCGACAGGTATGTCTCCTGCCGAGCTAATATATGGTAGACAACCCGAACAACCAGGATCTTTCAGGCGAGAGGTAGAACTAGAAGCCCAAGATCAAGAACATGACGAGGCAGTACAAGCTTGGAAAAACCACCTAAACAAGCTGCCAGAAAAGCACGAAACCGCTGCAGAAAATATGAAAAAGGCCAACGAAAAACAAGCAAAATATTACAACGCCAACCGAAGAATAACAGACTTCGATGTAGGAGAAAAAGTCTGGAAAATCAACAAAGTATTATCAGACGCATCAAAAGCAAGAAGCTCCAAACTAGCTCGAAACTTCGCCAGCCCATTCTCAATAACAAAGAAAATTGGAGAAAACACGTTTGAAATAATCCACGACGAATCCAACAAAATATTCTCACCAGTCCACGCCAGCCAAATAAAGAAATTCAACTCCAACGAAGAAGAAGAGCCAAGAAAAACAGAATCAACGGAAGAAGCGAGCGAAATAGTTCTAAGTCCAGGAGCGAGCGAAAATTTATTTATAAGCGAACCACCTCGAACGAACGTCGCGAACGCGCAACAGTTAGAACAAAAGCGAGCGCCGAAACGAAAAGTCACCGCAAGCGTAAAGCCGGCAGAGAAAAATAAGCGGGGTCTCGACCGGCAAGCGAGTAACGTAGAAAATTTCGAAAATTTCGAACCAATCCAAACGCGAAGCCGTAAAAAGAAAGAAAACCCATCAAATTCATAAACACAGAATCATAATTTTCAGCGAAATACATTAATATCAATCGAAAAACACAACCCCCATAATTTCAATCACCGCACAACCGCTCACTACAAAATATAATACATACCATAAAACCGCACATCCACACGAAAATCACACGCACACTATTAACTCTGTTCCAGGATGGAAGCTGAGCCAGTACAACAAAAGTTGGAAGAGATGGTCGCGCAATTGACAACCCAATGCGCGAGAAACCCGAATTGGACAGCGATGCAGCTTTGCAAAGACATGGCAAAGAGCATCCCAATGTTCGTGGAATTCTTTACCGAGAAGAGAAACGGCAACGTAACGGTAGAAGAAATCTACCGTCAAACGGAAAACCCGCCGCCGAGCGGAGCTCGAGGCCAGACGGGAAACCCGTCTGGCGAAAAACCAACCAAGGCAAGGCCAACAACAGCCGCAGGCCATTGGGCCGAAATCGAGGCCGAATTCGAAAAGCTATGGAAAGAGGACGACCAGCTAGAAAAAAAGCTAGCTGGTACATTTGAAAAATTCCACCGCTTCGAGGTGGAATGGGGCGAGGAGGCTGCCCAATACAGCGGCGCCCACCGACGCAACGTCAAGGACTGGAAAGACGAGCGTAAAGCCATTGGAGAATGGCGCGAAGAGCGGGAAGAAAAAAGGCGCCGCCAAGACGAAATGGCAGAGCTCAAGAAAGCGGAAATAAAAGAAAAGCTCAAACGCATGGACGAAATACGCAAAGAGCGAGACCAGAAAGAAACAGAACTTGCAAGACTACAAAGAGAAGCCCAAGAGGCGCAAGAGATCCTAGACAGGGTAGAAACCACGGACGTCCTCGGCTCAATGCGTTCATGCTTCCACTGCAAATTCCCAGGAGTACGCAGCCCGTGGAACTGCCCAAGAAGATTGACACACCACAAAAAATGAAGGCCGCCAACGCATTGATTGCATAAACCATTCATATTAGTAATTCAACTCAAAGTCAAATTCAATCTGTTTGCTCGTTTGCTTACACATTCCACAATAAATACATAAAATCAATCAACATGCCGCATTTTTTTTCCTCATCATGCAATTTATCGCCTTAAACACATAATTACCATTTACATAATATAGACCAATAAAAAGTACGAGGCAAAACCACATCATTCGCATTCGCGCTCACGAGATGTTCGACTGAGGATCGCCAGGATCTACGCTCAGTCTGCGGGGGGTCTGTAACGCGAGAATAAACTCGGCGTTAAGCCGCGAGCGCGAAAACGACGGAAAGCCGCAGCGCGAGGCTCGCCGTGCGAGAGGCACGACGAGCAGACGACAGCAAGGTACACGCGGCCGACCGAGAACCGATAATCTATGCGAGCGAGACGCGACACTTCTGGTCCATGTACGCGCGCGAACAGTCGCAACGACCTTCCGCCTCGCTTTGACTTTCCGAGTGTGTGTTACTAAGAGCAATAGCCCGTGAGTGCCGTGTGATAGCGAACGAGCTCCGACGACCCCGTACTCGAGTACCCTCACCTGGCCTACAGACTTGTACCCGTAGACGACCCCGACTCGATCCTCCGCAACTTGGACTTGTGCACGAGTCCTCGCTGCGATCACCGAGTCACCGACGAGTAAGTTAACACACACACACACTACACATTGTAAATTGCGAGCGAGCGGCCCCACTATTGGTGTAACTTATTAAATTTAATATTTGATGAATAAATACCTAGTATATTTTCTAATTTTAACTTAATCAACGCGAGTCACTATTCATTTGCTACGCAACGATCCCTCGCATTAATAATTTCAGCCACTCGACGAGTAAGAGACTCATCGAGCCACGACACACCGGAGCGACCGATGGACGAACTCAGCTCGTCAAGACAATAACTCGACGAGCACGTATTTATGTAAGTCGGATAACGTTTTGCTCGAGCTAGCCAGCTCATATTCGAGTCATTACAAAACTAATGAAAGTAAATTTGAAATAAAAATGAAAAAGAAACTAATGAAAATAAAAAGAAATAAGTTTACCAAATTTGTTTGAGAATTGTTTCAAGCTGCTATGACTAGTAAGTGTATCTAGTACACGATCCATCATGTTTTCTTGAGAATGATTAGTTGATCCTGATGTAAGTGGTCCATAATTAAGCTTTGATGACTGATTTTTCTCAATTTTGTTCAATCCAGAATTTAAAGGAACTGAAACATTTCATTCAATCATCACATTTTATTATAGTTTTGCACAATTAAGAAGAACTCATGTTAAACTACATTTCCCACTTAAATGACAATTTTATTGAAATGAGATTAGAAAGTTTGTTTTGACAGTAATTACTATGACGCGGGAATTGTGTATAAGTTATATACCTGATTCCAAGCTCATTTGATCAGTATTTTTTGAAGATGTTGATAGCGCGCCTTCTCCAAAGCCACTTTCCATCTCATAATTTGTGTTCTTTGCTGCTAGAGCTTCTTTAAGTTGCTTTTCAAGACTAATAATGTATTTATCTTTTTCACTCAAACTGTCTTCTTGATGTTCATTTTCATTGAACAAATTTAATGAAGAACTCTTTAAAATGTTCAGCTTTTGGCATGTATTATCAGTATTTGCCGTCGACTTCTGCACCTTGATGACTTTCAACTAAAACCAATTAATAATTATACTATTCAAAATTTATCACAGCAAATTAAAATTTATGAAGACAATAAGAATTTCAATATTACCTGTGACGCATCCACTCCTTGTGATCCATTACTTATCACCACATCACTTAGTATTAAGTTTTTCTTTTTCTTTTTATTATTGTTGTCTTCTTTATTTGGGAGTTTTCTTTTTTTTGCTTGACGAGTTTGAGGAGGTTCTTCTGTGATAGGTATAATATTGCTTGCCAACTGAAGTGATTCATCATTTAAAACTTCATCTTATTCCTCTACTGTTACAGCTTCAGTTAATCTAGTCATCTGTTCGCTTCGAGTTCTTTTTGGACATGGGTAACACTTTAATGGTTTTTTCACCTCGTTTTCGTTATCTGCAATACATATTCATAAAATAATTCCATGCATATAATATGGTGTCAATAATATCCACTTGATTATATGTATGTATAAGAATGAGTGATTAAATAATTGGTATTGGACTTACAAGAAAATTTCAAAACTTCAGCATTTTCATATTTTTTTTGTCCATTTACATCAAGACCTGTTTCAATCTTATAAATTTTTGTTGAATAATCTGAATTAAATATTCTATTTCAAAGCTTAAATACTTGTCAACTGTTTCATATCTAACTTTAGGTTTCTCTCCTATCAACAAACGAAAAGCTGCCCACAATTTATTACTTTCAATGTCGACATCTTCAATTGGTGGATGATTTTCAGTTTTGGAAACAGAATATTTTTTTGTCAATTTATCTAATTCTTTAATGTCACCTATAATGAACAATTTTTAAAATCGATTACCTTTTGACTGAGTGAACATATAAAATCAAGCATTATCATAATAAAATTTTTGTAAAGTACTCACCGGAAATTTTAAGAATTTGGGCATCCTCAAACTCGTCTTCACCTTTTCTATGCAGCCCAGTTCTGACCTGGAATTGTTGGGTAGTATACGCATCTCCAAGAACATCTATTTTGTCATATTCGAAAATGTCTTCAAGGCCCACTACTTCAACTTCATTATTTTGTCTATTTAAAAACATGACTGCAGCGAATCGAGGTGATAATGTTAGTTGTTGACTATTTTTACCATCGTTGGAACAACTTTGTTCCTTTTCTTTCCTTTTTTACGTCCCATTTTCAATCTGTAACAAAAGTTCAGATCACTTACAATTAAGAATAATTGCTGTTTATTATACTCAAGTACGAACAGACACTTACTTACAAATCAACAGAGCGAACGAATATAACCTTTTAAAAAAAACAGTTCGTTTTACGAACGGTCAAACTGCAATAAAATACAGCTACTACTTATGCCAAATCAAAGACAAAGGGGTTGGTATTATCGAACAATTCGAATATGAAAGAACACGATCGCTCAGCTCTGGCGGCAAGTTTTTGCGCTGACACGCTATTGGTTAAGAAGCCGTGACTATCGTTTTAGTGTTTCTCTACTGGCTGTCTGTGTGACGGGTATAAATGCGTAATCTCTAGTTGTCTACTGAAAAATGCTTCCTGATTGGCTCACGAAAATACCGCCAAAATGTTAGCTAGCTAGCTCGTGAATATTCTGCTTTCGGTGAAGAGTTTAACGCGCTCCATGCCGATTTTCGTTTTTTGCAATATCTTTTGTGAAGATTTAATCATTTTCTTTACCTTTTGAATTCCTTAAAATACAATCATGCCTTACAGAAATTATGAAGATGATCCTTCTGTTAAAACACCTCGAACAACTCGTTATAATAAACGTACGAAAATAATCTATGACAGCAGTGATGAAGAATTGTGGCAAGTAGGTTATATTTTCTGTAACTAGTTCAAATTCATAATTATTATAGTTCAAAGTGTAATGAATAACCACCATTAGGTGTAAATTTAATAACCACCATTGTATAGATAATGTTAAATTTGATGTCAATTTAATTTTCTATCATACTTTGAACAAAACATTGTTCTTCGTAGAACTTGACTATTTCATCTTCGTCGTCCCCTTTTACAAATGATAACGCCAATTGTTTACGAAATGTGAATCAGGCAAACAACGAGAATAATGGGTCAACTGAAAGATCGAGATCAACACAATGTGCAAATTTGATTGATTAAAGAATGGTATGTAATTTGAAAAATTTATGATAAAAGAAAAAAAACAAACCTTTAGTTTATGTGTGACATATTAGCACTTCATCGGTAGTTGTGAATTTGGAAAAATATGTCTTTCTTCAATTATTCAAAAGATTATTTTTTTAGTTTTTGAATAATTGTAGTATTTGAAGTGTGTATCAATTAGTGATATTAATTATTCGATGTATATCCTGTTGAACAAATTACGTTCAAGGTATAAGTTTAATCATTATTAGTTGAAAAATTAAATATTACTGTACTTGGCATGTTCATTTTGTTAAACTCGTTTTTTAATAAACAAGATTTAAATAAATCAACTTAAGAAATTAAAGAACTCTACTTTTAAAAAATTACCACTTTGTCAAACAACATTTTTATATCTATAATTTTGTTGATAATACGTCATTCCGCAATATTGAAATATTTAAAGGTTATTCGCAAAAATTACGTCTTTTTAGTCAAAAGACACCATTTTAACCCAAAAAATGATGTGATACTTTTGGTCAAATTGGAGATGTAATACATTTAAAATTAACATCATTAGCAGTGTAAAAGACTTATTTTCTGTATGAACGAGACGTTGATTTATTTAACAAAATATATTGTTTCAAAATTGATGTTTTTGGAAGAGCCAGAAATGATGTATTTTTCTTTGAAAAATATATAATTTTAGGAGGAAAAAACGCTACAGTTTTAATGCGATGTAAAGTGAGATGTAATAAAAAACATGTAATTTTAGGTAAAAATACGTCATTTTTATGCTATACGAGGGGCTCGCGTTCAGAAAAAAGACGTCGTTTTTGTTCTATTTTGGCTGCTTCTAAAAGTACGACAGATCTAGTGATTTTTTAAAAAATTCTGTCGGACTTCTATGAAGAATAATGCCGATAGAAGGGGCCTCTAAAAAGTTAATTGAACCCCTAATACACTAATTAGCTATATCAATTTTCATACACCAACTACACACACATTAAGTAAATACTGCACTACTAACAAGTCTCATCGCTAACCTTCACATGTATAAATGCGAACAAATTAGCAGACTATATAGCTGCAATGCCCCACGAGTTTGACGCTACTGCCAAACTCAATGTGCCAACTTCGCGACAATCATTGCTTCGCGTTTAACGCATAAATGATTAAATAGTTGAAATAAGTTAAATTTCTATTCTTTAACAAAAAAAGAGAAATAGGTGTAAATATCGATCTAAACTGTGGTAATACTTTTTTCAAAAGATTAAATAGGGGCAAGTATGACAGTCGAATCCTTATAATTCTAATCTACCTTTAGATTTCTCTCTCTCTCTCTCTCTCATTTATGATATTTCTAATGTCAAACCGTCAATGATCAATTACATAGCTATGATAGTAATGAAATCAAATACATTCCGACAAGTATTCAAGCAAACTAAAATTTTTTCCCCTCAAAATATAAATCTAAAGTTTGTGATAAAATAATTCAATAATTAATTATATGATTGTTAACATTAATTCAATAATCAATCATGTAGTGATGAAATGATACTCTCGACCATGCAAAGGTAATAGTGATTTGTAAAAAAACTTTACTTATGACTCTACTTACCCGGCCGTCTCGATCAAATTCAAAACGTTCGCGATCGTCATATAATACTTATGAATGCATAAAAAATATAATTTTCAAAGTTTTCGTCGTTTTATTAGAAGCCTTTAATTTAATGATCCTACCGTGCATTTGTTGATCTAATTTTTACAAAAACTTGCGAAAAATTTACTCAATTAAAGAAAATATCACTCTGTATTCTGTTTCTTTTTTATGATACACTTTTTTCTCAGAACCATTCTTCCATCAATGGTTCAATAATCAGTAAATCAATCAATAAATAAATAAGACTAAATGTCATTAATGTAAAGAATGTAATTAAAAGATAAAATTATGTTATTATACAATTATCATAATTTATTATGGATTGAATTAAAAAATTTAACTAACTATTCAGAAAATTTTTGTAAAATATAAATTGTTTCTTTCGGTACGTGCAATTGTAATGCTCGCATCGAATTTGATCGAGACGGCCGGGCAAGTAGAGTCATAAGTAAAGTTTTTTTACAAATCACTATTACCTTTGCATGGTCGAGAGTATCATTTCATCACTACATGATTGATTATTGAATTAATGTTAACAATCATATAATTAATTATTGAATTATTTTATCACAAACTTTAGATTTATATTTTGAGGGGAAAAAATTTTAGTTTGCTTGAATACTTGTCGGAATGTATTTGATTTCATTACTATCATAGCTATGTAATTGATCATTGACGGTTTGACATTAGAAATATCATAAATGAGAGAGAGAGAGAGAGAGAGAGAAATCTAAAGGTAGATTAGAATTATAAGGATTCGACTGTCATACTTGCCCCTATTTAATCTTTTGAAAAAAGTATTACCACAGTTTAGAATTATTCTATTTTCAATATCTTAGTGAGCTAGCAGTTTTTAATATAAAATTGTAAGATTGCATGAATAATTGAAGGAATCTATTTAATTTCATTAACATCATAGCTAAATAAGTGATAATTGACATTTTGAAATTACCAGATTTAAAAATGATCAAAACAAATAATTGTGGATGAAGACTCAATTTTTAAGGACCAGACTGCCATACTTGCTGCTTCATAATCTTTTGATAAAAGAACTACCACGATTTTGGTTATTTTATAAGAAATCCAAAATTTTTAATCCATAATGATGAAATGTTAGCATGAATTCCAAAAAACCACACTACACAAGCTTATGAAATTTCAGACTCTTACAATGAAAACATTTTATTTTTCAACAAAAAGTACAATTTCTGCTCGTAAAAATGAAAAATCAAATTTTCCATTTTCAAAGCTAAACCTGGATTGTCACTATTATCATAAAATTGTAGTATGAAGTTCAACAAACAACTTTACACAAACTAGTAAATTTTCAAATCTCTACAAAGAAAACTTATCTTGTATCAAGAAGATGTAAGTTCTTGTTGAAATGGTAAAAATGCGATTTTCCATTTTCAAATTTCATAATCGGAATTTTAAGTCTATTACAATGAAATTTAAGTATAAATAAAAAACCTCGAGTTTATTGGGAACAGTTGTCGCCAGGAATACATTCATATCTGGTACACTGAATAGGCAACCTTGATGCACAAAGTAGCGGAAACATCTCGACTTCCTCGGGGAAAGTCGTCGCCGGGGCTGTATTTGTACCTGGTGCACCAAATAAGCCACCCTGGTGCACAAAGTAGCGAGAACATCTCGACTTCCTCGAGGAAAATCGTCACCGAGATTGTATTTATACCTAGTGCACTGAATAAGCCGACCGAGTGTACAAAGTTGCGAAAACATCTCGACGTCCTTGGGGAAAGTCGTCGTCGGGGCTGTATTTGTACCTGATGCACCGAATAAGCCACCCTGGTGCACAAAGTAGCGGGAACATCTCGACTTCCTTGAGGAAAGTCGTCACCGAGATTTTATTTATACCTAGTGCACTGAATAAGCCGACCGAGTGTACAAAGTTGCGAAAACATCTCGACTTCCTCGGGGAAAGTCGTCGCCGGGGCTGTATTCGTACCTGGTGCACCGAATACGCCACTCTGGTGCACAATGTAGCGAGAACATCTTGACTTCCTCGGGGAAAGTCGTCGCCGGGGCTGTATTTGTACCTGGTGCACCGCATAAGCCACCCTGGTGCACAAAGTAGCGAGAACATCACACATAGAGCATCGAGTAAGCTTCCGGGGTATTGTAAAATTTTCGACCAGAAAAGAATCCTCGATTCTATGTGTATGTAACGAGCAGGTTAGTGCGGATGTATTCCTGTGCGGGGACATCGCGACTTCTGGAAGTAAAGTCATCGTCGAACCTGGACTTCGATCTGGTTGGACGAGCGGGTCTTCACTCTTTCAATCCGATACATGTACAGCGAGTAGCGTCTACGTATACATACAAATACATAAACTATACGTATATGTATGTTGCGCGAGAACACGTATACTATACTCTGCGTGAGAACACTTGTATACACTGGCGTGATAACATTTTTAGCGTGAGGACACTTTTCATGCGACTTATATATTCACTTTCGTTTCTGTAGGAAATAGTGGACCGTTGGAAAATCTAAATAGCTCATATTGATAGGATTTTTTCCAAGGAATCTGATGGGCTTATCAGATTTTCGATAACTCTTATCAAATTCAAATGAGAGCGAAAAGAAAGTCTGCGGGAAGGTATGGGCTGTATATGAGTAGCGGCGTGTCGTCACTTAGTTCCTGTCATACTTGCCAGGTGGAGCGCGACACGCGCTCCTCGATTCCTCGCCAGGGTGATGATTATTAATCGTTCGCACTGATTAAAACGTTTGAGTACAGTTCGAATACGATTATGAAATGGAAAAGACGACAAGTTAGCACTGAACATTAAACAATGTTATAGTTGATTTTTCGAGCAATTAAAAATTTACGTTAGCCCACTTTTCCAAGCGTTACAAAACTCGAAACTAGACGTCAAATACTTCTAAATCAAAAAATATAATGCAAAACTCGTAATTATTTCTTACGTTTTAAACATTTTAACCGACCTACGAAAAACTTGTAATAACTACAATTTTAAATTTGAATAAATGACTTGGATCAACTTATTGCGGTGGTAATTGCTAATGAAAATAGAATATTTTGCCACATCGTGTTCTTACCAATTGTAATTGTAGATTTTTAAAACCGAAACCTTATCCCTAAATAATGCAAGTAAAAAGTGCCGTATTTCATAAATGTGAGGCTCCTATTGAAAATATCAACAAAAAACGTTTTATTCAAAATTAAAAGAAATTACTTCAAACAAAATAAAAACTTTCAAACGGCGAAAAATTCTTTAACTGCTGTTAATTACGAGAAACTGATGGACATATTCTCGGCTTGATGATTTAGACAACTTACGTTGAATAACAAACACAAATAATTAAGTAAATGATAAAATATATAAAATTAACGGTAGAAACTTGATGAAAAACGCTTTATTCTTAAATGTAATTTAACTTACATAGTGGTAAACAGAATAATTTGTAGCCTTGCATTTTCTTTACAAAAAAAGATACATTATAATCAATAGCATAACAAAACCATATTTTGAGGGAATTGGCTTTAATAAATTCGTAAGTATTTTTTGTAATACATAATAATACCTAGTATCACTAAGAACAACACAATATTTATTAAAATAAATAAAGAAAGAATTCAAAAAAATCTTGCCCTGGGCAATTATATTAGTCTGATTCGACCATAAACTGGTGATTAAATTTTTAACAATGCTTTTCTACCATGCGATCAAACAGGAAACATAAGTGCTAAATCAAACTTTCACATTTATTGCAATAATAAGGATCATTTGAATCCTCCTTCATATGCTTGCGAATATCAGCTGCAGACATTACTTGGCATTTAAAATGTACCCATGATAAACAACGGTCGCAACATATAGAAAAATCTTCATCAATGCTGTTTATGCAAATATCGCATGTCCAATTAACTTGATTGCGATCGGTGCTTTCATATAATTTGACAAACTGCTTGAATGCTTCTTCTTCGAAATAATCAGCTACAATGTCGATTTCGACATTTTCGTCAAAAATCCAGCATGGCAGATTATGGTACAAATCGTGAAATTGAAATAAATGGACTCCATATTCCTTATGAACTAGGACTTCACTCCGAATGATTCTTTGGATTATCATCTCGGCTCTGATATCTCTATGTTGTTTGTGGTAGGGTTCCGGTTGACATGTATTTACTTTTAAACCAAATGCATTCAGAATGGCTCCCTTACGATATCCACAAAGGTTACGGTTTGGAACCATATATGGAACACCGTCGATTTCTTGAACATCATGATTTGAAGGCGAGCATGATAACTCTTGGTCGACTTCTGGCTCGAGTACTGACTTGCTCGCTACGGTGTGAGGTTGAGGGCTACTTTCAGAGGTACACTTCGCCACCTTGCGTGGAGGAGAATTTTCTTCTTCGTCGGATTCAAACATGAGCGGGGAACTGCGTCCAGAGTCCAGAGAGAATGATTGTCTAAAGTTATAGGAAATTTACCCCACATGTTCGAGGGACAAGTATCTTGTAAAATAGATGTTACAATCTTATGGTATATGAATTAACATTGCATGTTTCATCATTACAAACGATAGTTACAACTGCAATAACAGTTAGCAATCTCGGCTTCCCCATTAGAATGTAACCACAGTAAAAAACTTAGATTTAAATATTATTTAAAAGAATATGTTGAAAGATTTATTAAAAGGAACGTAAATAATTTTAATTGAATGCATAACTTATTTTAACATGTTCCATATCACTCTGACTTTAATAGAAATTGTTTCAAATGTTGAACAGATACTAATATTTTGAGTAATTTCAAAGTCAACACAAATGACATTTAAACTAATTATTTTATATAAAACATGGTAAATTTTTATGATCTCAATAGTTTTCAATACACTACATTTATCAAAAAAAGATATCATCATTGCTTTTGTAATTTTTATGAAAGTTCAACATTAACTTATGAATCCAGTTCATTTTTGGTAAAATTAATGGAAAAAACCAATAATATGAGCATTTAACCATCAGATTTATGAATTATTGTTAACACTTTCATAAATATCGTAAATCCTATCAATATATCACATATGAAATTCAAAATAACAAATAATCTTTCAAATGATTACCAAGCTCTTTAATTGTCACAGGATATGCATTCAAATACTCATCAAAAGTTTAGAGTGTCTTACACATCCAATGAATGAATAACCTTCATTATAATGCCTCTGTAGCTAAACCTTTTGGTAAATATTGTTTTTGATGTTAAGCAAAAAATACATAACGGACACAAACTTTGTACGTACGTTTAAACATTTAGAGGGCCAAACACTGAACTACTTTTTTTATTAACACAATGGTATAGTTACTGATTTCGATGAAAGAAAAGTAAAGATACACTTTTTCACAAAAGTAGTAAGACATCAATAGAAAATTGATGAAAACCGTTAAACACAATCATCGATGTAGCGATTAGTGTGAGTGACAACTGACAATACGCACGTTTGTTTCGATACCAACAAATTGCGTGCGCCGGGCGCCAACTATATTCATATACAGGTAACATGAATTACGAAACGTAACGAATGCTGCACTGTACGGCGCGTGATTTAATTGGAATATATTTAAGGTAAAATGGTTGTGTAGCGAGAAAAAAATTTATGAAAGATTCTGATTTTGCTTTAGGAAAAATTTGAATTTATAATTACACGATGGATTTACGTTCGAAAAAAGTTTATAAATAATGTGACGGGGCACAAGGCACATAAACGTCGCGCCGTGAATTTTAGCATAAGTCGCGCGAGCATGTGTGTGTGCGTGTGTGTTTTCGCGACTTACAGGTCGAAAAGGACAACAGCAGCGGCAGCAGCAGGCAACGACGTTTCGGCACGTGCGGCGACGTACGCGTGCGAGAGAGACAGACTGCGGCGCGTGAGCAGACGCGCCGATGCGCAATAGATCGCGGGAGAATCGCTCGAGCCGGCAACAAGTCGAGACACGTGAGATACACGGCAGCCATTGAGTTTTCGAGGTTATCGCAAGATAAAAAGCTCGAAGGAAGAAGTGAATAGCCACCGATTCTTGTGCTCGTGGTAGACGGCACAGATAAAGCCAACACAGAATTGCAAGTGCGAGTTCGCCCAGGAGGGCTAGTGGTTGTGCGTGCCCGTGAAATAGTCGGCCAGTAAGGCAGATCTCGCCCAGCCGGGCCCGTGCAAGTTGGTGCACCCGTGTGAGTGTCGCCCAGTAGGGCTCGTGCAAGTGAGTGACCACGTGTGTACGCCGTTGGACATCGTCGCCCAGACGTGGGCGCAAGAACGCACCGTTCCGTCGCACGTGATCATCGACGCCCGGACGAGGGCCGAACGCCAGCGAGGAAAGGAGCCGATCCAACGTCGAGGCGCCGAAGAATTGGGGTTAGTTCTTAAGGTTATTTGCGAGTCATTGGTCGACGCGACTGCCGGGTCGCGAGCGTGTGATTGCGTGTGTGTTCGAGCTCGGCTGACGAGTATCGCAGCGGCGCACACTGGCCGGGATTGACGGAAAATGATCGAAATTATGTGTGCAATAGTAAAGTGATGAAAAACGTTGTTGTAGCGATTACTTTAAATAGATATGGACCTCATTTAAGAGAATCCACGACCCGATGCGCAAAAAATAGTGCCAACACATTACCCCCACTCAATTATTGCCCGTCAATCATATTTTCGTCATTTCGCGTAAATGTCCAAAGAGCTGTTGAAGTTTAAAGTTCAATTATGCTTTTAAAAACGTCGCTAAATCAAGTCCAAAACATTCTTAGAGAAGCTTTTTACGGTCTCTTTACACCTATGTCAATTTCGCCGCACCTCAAATATTTATTAACAGCATAAATGAACAAATGATAAATAATAAAAATCGACTTTTTTGAAAATGACACGAAATGAAGAAAAATTCATCATGCTCAGTGTATTTTATGTTTTTGGGGTCTCTGAATCCGAATCCGACCTCAGTTTTCTTGGTTCGCTCATTTTCTAGGTCATTTGAAGGTCAATGTGATGAATAATGATCAAAAAAATTAGAAAAAAATATCCATGCGTTTTATAAATGATAATAGATTTTTTCCATTCGTCAATTTCAGCGTCAATTTTGTTGAAAAACTGCTTGAAATATCTTAAAAATATTCCTATTCGTGTAAATAGGTAAATATGAAGAGTGAAAACGAAAAAAACCTTCAGAAGCAGGAAAGATTCTATATGGCAAAGTGTAAAGGAGAAAAATATCAACAAATTACATGCAAAAGATGGAGGTTTGAAAAGTAAGTAAATATTAATTTGTTCA
>NW_019641627.1:119298-157101 GCF_000599845.2 Trichogramma pretiosum
AAGTCTTTGAATTTTCAATAGGTTTTAATATCGATCTACTAAATCGCTTCAAAGTTATTTTGGCTGTTATTTCATGTCCTAAAAGAACAAATATAGATGCGTTCAAAGAATACTGTCATGCTACAGCAGAAAAATTTGTTGAGCATTATGTTTGGTACTGCATGCCTGCATCAGTACACATTTTATTAATGCATGGCTATAAAATTATAGAAAGCCTTCCTTTACCGATAGCAGTTCTATCTGAAGAAGCACAGGAGACCAATCATAAAAATGTGAAACGTTATCGGGATAAATTCACACGTAAAGATATCAGGTAATTACTCTTTTACTCGATATCTCTTTTACTTTGATTTAAACTCCATTTTTCCGCTTTTTGATTTTTGATATTCAAATATAAAATTACAACTGAAAAATTAAAATGAATTTAATGCTTTGTTAATCATTTTCAGGATTTACACAAACACTAATCTGTTTCATAGATTATTAATGTCCTCAGATCCTTTAGTTTTAATGTGCAGGAGTTTGAAAAAAAGAAAACGACATGTTTACTCGCAAGAGATGAAAAATTTAATCATAGATACTAATGTTAATGACATTTTTGAATACGAGTCTGAAAATGACGTAGATGATTCTGGAGAGGAGGATTAAAATAAAGATTACCATTTTATATTCCCTTAAAGAAAATTGTTATGTAAAAAGTCCTTATTTATTAATAATTCATTGATGAATTTATTCTGCTTTGAAGATTTTTTTCGTTTTCACTCTTCATATTTACCTATTTACACGAATAGGAATATTTTTAAGATATTTCAAGCAGTTTTTCAACAAAATTGACGCTGAAATTGACGAATGGAAAAAATCTATTATCATTTATAAAACGCATGGATATTTTTTTCTAATTTTTTTGATCATTATTCATCACATTGACCTTCAAATGACCTAGAAAATGAGCGAACCAAGAAAACTGAGGTCGGATTCGGATTCAGAGACCCCAAAAACATAAAATACACTGAGCATGATGAATTTTTCTTCATTTCGTGTCATTTTCAAAAAAGTCGATTTTTATTATTCATCATTTGTTCATTTATGCTGTTAATAAATATTTGAGGTGCGGCGAAATTGACGTAGGTGTAAAGAGACTGTAAAAAGCTTCTCTAAGAATGTTTTGGACTTGATTTAGCGACGTTTTTAAAAGCATAATTGAACTTTAAACTTCATCAGCTCTTTGGACATTTACGCGAAATGACGAAAATATGATTGACGGGCAATAATTGAGTGGAGGTAATGTGTTAGCACTATTTTTTGCGCATCGGGTCGCGGATTCTCTTAAATGAGGTCCATATCTATTCAAAGTAATCGCTACAACAACGTTTTTCATCACTTTACTATTGCACACATAATTTTGATCATTTTCTGCCTATCCCGGCCAGTGTGCGGCGATACGCAGCCAGCATTGTATTGGTGTGCGTAAGTACGTCAAAATCCGTGCCGGTAACATCAGAGCGGATCGCCCGCGACAAAGTATCAAACGCATCATCGGGACCACGGTGCGAGTGCCACGTCGCGTCGGTACACGTGCACTCGACATCGTCGCATAGACCGCGCGCGCAGCGGCCATATTGGCTCGGCCGATTAAGCTCGTATCACGAGATACGGTAGACGCGAGCGCCGAGCGCGCCCCTGGTGGACAAAGTCGGAAGTAAAGTCAAGTCGAACTTGTGCCTCGTCGCGTATTATTGTAAGATATCGCCCGTTGGGCAATTTGAAGTGGTTTTCGGCCAGTTGGGCCTTGGATTAAATAAAGCAGTACATTTAATCGACACCATAGCCTAGTTATTTCGCGACCGTTCCTTTTTGCGGATTTCAGCATCAGTTGCAGGAGGTCAGCGGTAAGCCAGCGAGTCTACAGCAAGCTCGCACTGACGACGGGCCCAATATCCCCTCTGGGAGTACTTGACCAGGTAAGGTGGTCCTATAGAAATTTATTCGACGGCAGGTGATTTGCTGCTTTCTCCCACCCCGAGGTCAGCCGTCCGTCGCAATAAATACTAGGGTGGTGTAAATGACAAAACAATCGCTACAGTAAATGTATAACACAATTTTAAGATAATTATCAAGATACATCCCTTATGTTTACTGCGTGAATTCTGGAAAAAACAAAAAAAGAAGTAAAAAATTAAAAACAAATTAAAACTTGAAAAATCAAGAAAAAATCAATTTAATACAAAAATCTAAAATCAAACAAGTAAAAAGTAAGAAAACAAAAAAACAAAAAACATGAATCAAAAAAACGAGAAAATTAAGAAAAATCAAGAAAAAGAAGTCAGAAAATTCCAACACAAGCATCGATGTTTCACATCTGGTGCGCTAAAGCTCGAGAAACTACTCTGATTACTTAACTTAATGAGAGGGAACGATTTGAAGAGTAAGCACGCATTGATAATGCACCAGATGTGAAACATCGATGCTTGTGTTGGAATTTTCTGACTTTTCTTTTTCTTGATTTTTTTTGATTTTCTCGTTTTTTTGATTCATGTTTTTTGTTTTTTTGTTTTCTTACTTTTTACTTGTTTGATTTTAGATTTTTGTATTAAATTGATTTTTTCTTGATTTTTCAAGTTTTAATTTGTTTTTAATTTTTTACTTCTTTTTTTGTTTCGACTTTTACTTGTTCGATTACTTTTGAATTCTTTAATTTTTTTAAATTAATAGTAAGATGTTTCACATCTTGCAGCTGTTCATTAACAGCTGATTTTCATTTTCTCGTGAACAAGGTCCAGTAGAATGTAATAGTTTTGGCGATGTTTCATCGTTATGAACCTTTTGTTTCTTCATTTTCGTTACACTAAATAAGCACAGACACTTTTTTTGCACTAGATGAATTAAAACCAAAACAAAAGAAATACTTTGAAACTTATGTAGCAGATCAAACTCATTCTTCCGCGGTTCAAGTAAGACTGGTACCGATGGAAATGAACTCAGTTTAGCAGTTTACATGATCAATTAGAAAGTGTCAAGACAATAAATATTATGGGTTATTTCGAACGGAGCAATGCCCGTTTTCGTGTACGCTACGGCCGCGGAATAGACATACTCGATCAATTAACATTATCTTCAGTTTACATGCTCATATTACAAACGCATTGACGATGAACAGATTTCAAATATCTCACGCCTCGAAACAAAGACAGATGAGCGTACGCGCTCAGGTCTCACTTACGATATTCTTTTCGGTGTTGAGTAATTAAAAAAAGTTTTATGAGCCATAAAAGTATTATATTATAGATGTTAAATATAAAGAAGTTGACTCGTTTTCGAGTTCAATAAAAAAAACCAACTGATTCCCTTTAATATAAAAATTTCGAGAAAGGAAGTAATAAAAATTTTACGAGTCCAAAAAGTGTTTCGATTACAGATAGTACGCATGAATAAAATTTTGTATCTTATACTAAACTATAAGTATCAGCTGAAAAGCGTCGTGTGTACATAATGATTTTTTTGATAGGTATTTTTTATTTTTTTTTTTTTTATTGGACTCGTACTTTTTTTCTTCAACATTCAATTGTAGTTTCGAAAGTACATTTTTGTTAATTAAATTAGTGCATTGAGCGATTATCGTTCGTTGTATGTTAATATAACATGATAAAAATGTCGACTTCCCTTAAGAAGACACACATTCATAGACACGTATACATACATGCATTGATTAATATCAGATTTGAAAACATGCATGATAGTGCGTACAGTCTCGCGACGTATACGCATAGACAGCACATACGTATACTATGTATTATTGTACGCATCAGCAACAGAGAGAAAGATATCGCAACGCAGTCAATTCCGTAAGCTAAGCTGACTACTGTTGCTTATGCTGTTACGTTGCCTCGTGTGTATACGTAAACACAGGCATACGCGCGTGCGAGAGCGAGAGAGAAAGAGATACGCGCGTCGAGTCTCGGTAGCGGGCAGCAGCAGAAAGCAGTTCTGTAGCTGGCGCGGCAGCCAATCACAGCGCGTAGCGCAAACCGATGCTGTATAGGCAGTTCTACTACCAAAGTTGCGCTCGCTCGGACGGACGGACGCTCGGTTTTTACGGGTTTACTCCTGACACCAAACGCGAATATAGATGTTTCACATCAATAAATGAAATAAATACTAAAAGTACTCACGTGCAGTTGCGAATTCCATTGCCTTGAGGTTCACGGAAAGTTCCAAAGTGACATTCAAATTTCCAATGACGACTACTTATTAAAGAATTGGCATTAACACGTCGTTTGTTTTTCAAAATCTTCTTTGATTGTTTATCACGTGAAGCAAACAACTCCCTGTACGGCATCAAATCCACGACAAACGATAATACTTCTTCATCGGAATGAAAAACTTTGCCCGAGCATTTGGATGAATATGAGCAGAATTTTTCTGTGACTACTTCAACAGGAATTTGCTGCTCATCAGGATGTTCTAATTTCTTCTCATAAATTTTATATCGTGCATTGCTTTCAGCCGTGAAGTGGACATCTTCATCACTGCTAAAATCCATTTTCCTACATTAATTTTGAATGAAAATATAATTGATTCATAATTCACCAAACGATTTCTTTTACATAGAGAAAATATACTTACAGATATTGCGGATGTGTAAAGCGTTGATTAGTCGACTACTGATGCAGTTCTATTTGATATACAGCTAATAGATTACACCTGCACAAAAACTAACTGGCTTACAATAACTCAGCGACGTATCCACAAGCAATATTAAGTTCGCAAACACAAAACAAGTATACAGATAGCGCAAAAAAAGGTACGAGACACTAGTGTTCGTTACATACCACTGGCTGGCTTTAACGTGAATGAGCTATATGACTTTAGACGTTGCCTACACAAGGGTACAATACACGGCGCAAGGATACAATGTCGCGCTCACGAATGCTGAACGAGAAATGACGATGATACGAGTGGCACGAGATAGGCAAGATTGGTCGGCTAAAACAGAAGTATGCGAGATCGGTCCATGTGTAACGTCCCACTCAATTATTACAAACAATTAGCGATATTCATGAGATTTCACTCTGCGAGCGAACGCGCTAGCCTCGATCTACGGGATCTGACGACATCAAGCTAAGTAGAAAACAAAGCTATAAAAATGGTAAAGACATCGAGTTCTATGAAAAGGACATCGAAATTTACACCTCTTACAAAGGTGTGAAATAGACACGCCATATCAAGCATTGATTAAATGTGAGACGATGTCAGTTTAGCAGGAAGATCAATGAACTCGTAAAAATTAGCAAAAGGCTGTCGTCAGGTTCTCACGGATGAGCAGGTGCTGACAGGTACTTTCTCTTAATTTTGCATGCGAAATTTAGCAGTATATATTGAGGACCCACGGAGGCCTCGGCGCGATTCTATTATCAACTTTTACGGTGCGCGGAGCTCTTGTCGGTCTGATTTGTAATATTAGCTATCAGTACGCAGTCTTGAATTATAAAATTTGTCAAGTTAGAATTATTCGCGTGTGTTAAAATAAATTGCGAGTGAGTGCGCTAGCGACAACTAAGGACTGCCATTTACCAAAGGGCCCAGCTGCAGAAGGAGAATCATCCGCCACGAGAGCCAGCGCCTACATCATCATCGAGACTGTCACGAATCGTCCGTAGCTGTATGTTAAGTAGTTTAAGATCTATCACTTTTGTAATTAGCATTTAAGTGTCGCGTAAATAAATGTATAATTGTTATAATCAGGAGAAGGTATACGGCTTTTATTTGCCACCCATTCGTTCTCCCTTACCAGATTAAGATCAATATATTATTTAAAATAAGTAGCGGCTCGACAGCCGTTACACATGCGTGCTGCAACACTGGCGATGTACATTAGGGTGTCCGTTATTTCCCGACTTTTTTGTATTGCTTCTCCCCCCACCTAGATGTCTTCTATTTGATAAGACAATGAGAAAGCCGGGTTATAGAGTTCGAAAAAATGATTTTAAGGTGGCCCCCAAGCGGTTTGAAGCTTACATGTATTTTAAATGGGAAAAACTTAAAAATTTGATTCTCAGCGATAAAAATGATGAAAAAATTTGAAAAAATTCAGCAACCCATGTATTTTATGTATTTTTTGACGAGGAATCGATTGGTGACCTTGAATTTGACCTTGAACATAACCTCAAAGCTACAGAGAACCAAAAATCGTTTTTTTCACAGTGACCCCCATTTTTTATTGCAGATTCGAAAAGAGCGGAAAATTTCATGTCTGATTATGTCTTTCGATTTTTTTTCAAGGGTATTCAAAAGGCGCTGCAGATATAGATAAAGCCCTGACTAGTAAAAACTCGAAAATTGCACGCTAAAATTAGGGTTTTATATGTGTCTGTAGCATCTTTATAATGCCCTTGAAAAAAAATCAAAAGACATAATTTGACTTGAAATTTTCCGCTCTTTTCGAATCTGCAATAAAAAGTGGGGGTTACCGCAAAAAAAAGATTTTTCTCAATATTTTGTTCGCTGTAGCTTTGAGGTTATGTTCAAGATCAAATTCAAGGTCACCAATCGATTCCTCGTCAAAAAATGCATAAAATACATGGGTTTGCGAATTTTTTCAAATTTTTTCATTATTTTTAACGCTGAGAATCAAATTTTTAAGTTTTTCCCGTTTAAAATACATGTAAGCTTCAAGCCGCTTGGGGGCCACCTTAAAATCATTTTTTCGAACTCTATAACCCGGCTTTCTCATTGTCTTATCAAATAGAAAACATCTTGGTGGGGGGAGAAGCAATACAAAAAAGTCGGGAAATAACGGACACCCTAATGTACATACGAAAACGTTGCTTACGAGTTACAAACAAAAGACGATGCCGTGTTTACGACAGCTAGCCGAAATGACTTTACTACGCCTAAACAAAGCTAACACCGGCAACGTGCAACCGACACGATCAAACGACGCGTATGTAACGGCATCGTGGGTAGACGATGCACGCTAGTAGAAACATAGACGCGCGGTCTATAAGTAAACATGCTACAATCGGCGGACGCGCTCACGGCACGTTTACAAAATAACAATCGAACGCTAACGAGTATTCAAACTGAACAAACCCTGCAACAAGTAGAATAGCGTTCAATAAAAACGAATAAGGTGTTACATCAAATCCTGTTTATCGGCAATGATCGAATACGAAATTATTCAAAATTAGCGTCGCCAATCGAACACGATGCTCACCCGTTACTTACGACGCGAATTTTACGGGCGTACTTGTCAACAATCACAACAAATCGACTTTACGTATGAGTCAAAGTCAAATAATTTTGATACTGCATGATTACTATAAGGCCTTTCGTCGATAATTTAGATAGGATGAAACAAGTATCATACTAAAAATTTTTATTTATTAAACGACACATGATTGAAACTGATGCCAAAATTATTTACAACAGATACGCGTGTTCGATAATTGTATAAACCTTCCGTTTCCAATAAATCTATGAAATGGATACTTGTCATTGACACAATACAATAACTACACACAACATATCTCAAAAATTCATCATTCGTTGCAGAAGTATACATTCTACGTTGAGGAAGAATACTAATATACGCGTAAATGACTATCTAAATTAAAATGATATTGGTGATGTAGGTGGACAAAATGATACAACGTGGCGAATTTACCGCTAGACTAATTGGTATTTATTCTTAGTGAAATCATACATTTACTACTACAACTTTGAAAATTCACGTGTGATAATTGCATCATAAACAACAGAATCGTAAAGTACATTATACGAAAAAGAGGCGTCTTATGCAACAATTACACATAGTCGCCACATAAGAACAAAATTCTTCTGGAACATAGTGCAGTTGCAATCTCGATAATTACTTTCGCAAAAAAAAATGAGCAAGAAATGGGTATGTGATATATCAGACATAGTCGCTTACAAAACATTACGAACAATATCATTCGGTCCACTAATCAATTTAAAATCTAAAAACCTATTCTTACCACAGTTGTGACGTGCGAGGGTCTAGGCAGCAGCCTGTGCTCGCCCTGCCGTCTAATTATTTCTTTCGGAGGCTCCGGTTAGCCTAACTGGTCGTCTTACCTCAAAGGGGGTCGAGCCCTCCACCAAATGTGCCTCGAGCGTCGGCGAATGTGTGCTGAAAAGTCGGAAAGGTTCGCGAAATGACCACCAGAGGGAGTTAGCTTAAATCCAAATCAATCGTTTATTGTCTTACGTTAAGTTATTATTTATTCTATTAATTAAGAAAGATCGTCGAATTATTGCTTAATTGTAGATAAATGACAAAGGGAAGTCTGACAATTACTTCAGTGACGTCACGATACCATACGGGTTTCGTGCAATAATGTCCAAGGGGAAGACGTCGAGTCACAATACGAGCTCGGTTCGAATCCCGATCGTGCCGCGCACCTGCACTCGCGCGTCTCTGACTCGCTATGCGCGAAGCCTTATGTCGCGTGAGTTCGCTCGCGAAAGTCCAAGGGGACTCGCCGAGTCACAACACGTGCCCGGTTCGAATCCCGTTTTCGTGACGCGACCTTAATAACACGCGGACTTGACTTCACGTGGCTCGGCCTGCGACGGCTTCGCTGCTTTCGCGCGAGCGTGTACGACGGACTGCAAAATGGCCGCTTACAAACTCGAAACGCGCGCGACGTAATTGCGACTTGTTCGCCTCGGACCAATCACACACACACACACGATGACAATTCTTCGACTCGACTTATTTATTACGCGACCGACTCTTCGCTCGTTCCACGTCATGCGACATACAGCACACTTACGTACACACACGACCGACCAAGATTAACAAGTACATTAAACGCTTACAATCTCCTCGCCTCGGCCCGACGACGTCATGCCGTTGTCCGCTCGCGGCACGCTGCAAACGTGTCCGAGTCCCGATGTGGTGGGTTGGCCGCTGCTCTCTCGTCAACTCGTGCTGGGCCTCTGGTGCCACGCCGGTGATCGCACGATGCAGGCTGCGCACTCCACAGGCACACACAGCACTTGGTATGCGAGTCGCGATGCTCGTCGTCGTCGCGCACTGGGCCGACTTAACCTCGCTCGTACGCACACGACTTGGGTTTTTCCTTCTCGCGCACTCGCCTCGGACACGGCTTCTCTTCGTTTCCACTCTCGTCTCTCTCCAACACACTCGCTCGCTCCGCGACGATCACTCGTTCTTTCTCGGCTTATTTTTACTACTCAACTCGCTTTTTAGCCTCGGACTTCGTAGCTCGCACTCGCACGATACGCAGTCGTAGTCGTAATGGCCTCGCTTCACGTGCCTTCTTCTTGCTCGCTTCGTCTTCCGTGCTGCTGCCGCTGCTGCTGCTCGAGTTGCGGCTCGTCGCCGCGCCGCTCGTTCAGTCGGTAACCGTCGAGCATGTGCCTACGCTGCCGCGGCGCACGGAGGTTATAAGCGCTCGGCTCTTCCTTCACCCTGCACGGTCAGTTGGTCGGTCGCGCGTCACACGCATACACACGGCATTCCTGCGTAACGGCTCGCGCTCGTCGTCCGTAACATCGTTACACAGTCAAAACACTTAAACCTTACGATATTAGTATTGATGTCAAAGATAAAATAAACCCGATTTGATTTGTTCAACTTTGATTTGATTAAACAATACTGAGGTTGAACATTAATGCAATAAAGTTTTTTTGATAATTGAAAATTTTGCATACAGAATAGTTACAAGTAAAATTTCGTAAACAGATAGACGATATGGTAAGCTTGGCTTTTTGCAAATTTTGAATTTGTACCCGCGTTAATTGATCTACTTGAAAGTCAAAATGAAAATCTTTCTTCTGTGCAACGATGGGGGTGTTGTTCAGAGATATAGGATCACCCACGCCAGATGACTTTAAATTAGAAATTTGAGGTAGTATAGCAACTTTATTTAAATACGATTTCGAGACCAAGGAAAATCGAAATACTTCATCGTTTGTTACATTTTCGTGTGGTAATTTAGAATATTGCGGTACATATTTCAAAACTCGTTTAGGGTCACATTTTTTAGAAGAATCCATGATGCGAAAATGGCGATTTCGGTCATATACTGCCCAATCAATGAACAAAGCTGTAATTATAAAAATTAAATATTATATTAAGAAGCTAATGCTACAACAATATGGGTACCGTTCATTAAAACTATTCCGGCAGAGATTTCTTGATGGTTGTTGTATAGATCGAAATATTCATGATATTGAGTCTCTTGAATTTGATGATCTAGTTCAATGGTGTACTTTTTCAAAGAGCTATAGTCTAGCGGTATGTTGGAAGTATCGAATTTTGCTTCATTTGATGAGCTCGCTTTAAAAACTTGACATATGAGATATTCTCAAAACGCGAAAACAAACTTTTGGCAGTGTTCGAAATTATTAACAAACATAAATTCCTCCTCATCTTTAAAAATTCTAAAAATGACGTGACGACTAAATTTTATGTCATTTGAACAATCTGAGGTAAAATAAAATATATTCCGAGCACTTAATCCGGGAATCTCTTTTATTATAAATCTTACCACCAGATTTATAAAAAGGTCGAATGCCTTATCGACATTACGGATCTATTCCTTTTTCTTAGAGTACTCGATATCGAAGTATAAAGCACACTTGTCCGTGATAATCTACGAAAAATTTTGATACCTATCAATACACGTACGTTGCAATACGTACAAATTAAATAAACTTACCTCATAAAAGTGTTTCAGTCGGTCACTCGGATAAAATATAAGAAATTTATGAACATTCACTAAATAGAGAAATCGGTTTCCACGGACTTCCTTTTCGCGAGAAAGACACAGCGTACGACGTTTATTGCGTTCGACTGCATACAGCTCGATCAAATACTTTTGAGTAAAACACTTTTCATCGAACCAATATGTACACATGATATGTGCTTATGATACAATTTCAATTAATTTTGTAACGAAAATTGGGTGCACATCAAACATAACATTTGAATGACCTGTACATTCGATCTGCAAACGCATACTGCTAAATACGACACGATACACAGCAAGCGCATGCGTCGAACGCGGTAGAGGGCAGTACGAAATTGGCACATAGTGATTTTTGAGTGGCGTCTGATATTACCAAAATTACTAGATCTGTCGTACTTATAGCCGTGCCGTTCTATTTTTGAACATAGCGAATAACATTATCTATTTAGTAATTTTCCATTGCACTTGATAACGAAATGAAAATACATTTTTTTAACAGGGTAACCAATAAATTTTATTTTTTCTTCATAGGAACCGAGTGAATGCAGTACAAGTAGTGAAGGTGAACCTGAGGAAAGTTTGTCAACTTTCAACCCCGAAAATGTTTAAGTATGTCTTATTTAAATTTAAAAAATATATATGTTGCAATAAGACCGTTTTACAATTTTTTTTTTAAATGTGCATTACAGGATAATTGGCAGCATGAATTAAATGATGAGCTTGGACAACTTGCTTTTGACGAGTATGATGCTGATGTTTTTTCTGACAGTGAATATGAATATGATGATGATGACTACTCTACAGATCAATTTATAAATCAGAATTTCTCGCAAAATCGTTTACAAGAATGTTTATTACAGGATGATATCGATGAAAGTATAGACAATTCTATAAATGTGAGCAAAGCAGAAATTTTTTTGGCTATTTTAAAATTTACATTAATTTATAATATTCCTCAAAGTGCAATAGCTGATTTATTTAAAATGATAAATTCATTTTTTACTCATCCATTCTAACTAGACTCACGATATTTAATGGATAAAATTTTCAATTGCAACGATAATTATGAATACCACGCCTATTGTCCGTACTGTAATAAGTACGTGACCCAATTTGTGTCTGAGGACTCGCATGCCACCTGTTTCCGTTGCGATAAAAGATTTTCATTGCGTGATCCAACGTATACTCAATTTTTCATAATTAGTAATCCCGAAAGTGAAATTATTCATTATTTGGAGGAAAATTACTCTTATTATGAAAAAATATGTGAAAAAAGAAGAGAAAATCGAAGAAGTTTTGATGATCTTGACTCTGGTAGACTTTACTGAAAACTGAAACAATCATTACCACCAGAAAAACAAGACTGCTTTACAACTGTTACTTTTAATACAGATGTATCTCCAGTATTTAAAAGTTCGAGCTGTTCCATATGGCCTATACAAATTGTTGTTAATGAACTACCTTACAAAATCCGAACATTTCAACCAAAAGTGTGTGGATTGTGGTTTGGTAAAAACAAGCCAAACATGGAAACTTTTATTAACAAGTTTAGTGATCATATGAACAGATTATCAGAGGATGGAATAGAAATAAATTTAAACGGAATGAAGCATCGATTATTTATTTATGCAGTTTGCTGCTGCGTTGATTCGGTTGCTCGAGCCCCTTTGCAAGGAATCAAACAGTTCAATGGGTATTTTGGCTGTAACTGGTGTCTACTTCCTGGCTACTACGTGTTTTACAAAAAAGGAGGGTCTATGAAGTACATTTTGTTAGATGAGGTAGTCCCCTTGAGAAATCACAATCAGATGGTCGAATGGATGCACGAAAAAGAGTTGACTGGACGTTCAAGCTACGGTGTGAAAAATCCATCTGCTCTCTTAAATTTAAATCATGGATTTGACATTGTCTCAGGCTTGGTACCTGATAGCATGCACTGCATTGATTTAGGTATTGTGAGCAATTTTTAACCTACTGGCTGAATACTCGTGAACAACTGTATTCTTTAACAGACGAGCAAATAAATGTTATTGACAATATTTTAATATCGGTCAAAGTACCGAACAAAATAACGAGGTTTAGTCGATCCATCAAGGACAGAAGATATTGGAAAGCGAGGGAGTGGCAGAATTGGATTCTGTATTACAGTATTCCTGTTTTAATGAGCTTTCCAGAATTTTCTATTTACCTAAATCATTGGAGTCTTTTAGTTCATGCGTACTTCATTTTATTACAAGAAAATATCACAACCGATGAGTTGATCCAAGCAGATAATTTATTGAAATAATTTGTGGCTTTCACTGAAAAATATTATACCACGACTGCCATGACCTTCAACGTACAGCAATTACTACATCTGGCTCAAAGTGTAGCAAATTGGGGGCCACTCTGGGCCCATTCCGGTTTTTGTTTTGAAAGCGGAAATGGTAAGATTATCAAAAAAGTACAATCTGCTCATGCTGACGAAAAAAATAGGATATCATCTATTAAAATATCAGATGCTCGATACTTCGGGGTGTACAAAAAACCAAGTACCGAGTGGATTCAAGATCTTCAGTTATCAAATACAAGTAGACTTTACAAAAAAATGTTGAAAAATGACTAGGTATACACAACAAAAAATAGACTGCGATCTGATAATTTGTATGCTCTAACGGAAGATGATCGCTATATAAAAATATTATATTTCTTAGTAGATCCGCATGATAATAGACAATTTACTATTTGTAATGTAATTGACGTAGAACATATTTTAGGTAAAAATGAATTACCAGTGAAGAAAATTGTTAGTAAAAACAATGAAATTATTGCCTTGAATACTAATAGTATTCAAAGAGTTTGTGTATGTATAAACAATGGAGTGGATGAGTTTTTATTAGCAGTCGCAAACACTCTTTCATACTAAAGTTATATTTCCTTTCGTTTTATTATCCTTTAATTTATAATATTGTATGATTTGAAATTTGTATTGTAATGACTATCACTAGCACCTACCTCATAGTCACTGGAAAATAAATTTTATGTTAATAAAAATACATTAATATTTTAGAAATGTTCGATTTTTATTTAATTTTTGTAACCAACGCGATCGTTTTCTGTTGACTACGTACTTTTCACGAAAAAGTACGCAATTGCAAAAAATTTATATAATTTAAATTCCATAATGTGCGTAATTCAATTTAAAAAAAAAGTACTTTTCATTAATATGACATAATTTATAAAAATAAAAGATCTACTTTTCAAAAATGATGTACCTTTCACATTACAGTGCAGGAGTTGTGAGACTGAAAAATTACGTAATTTTCTCCATGGATGACGAAGTTGAAAAAATATGTATTTTACTGTTTACTTTGAACTTTGAAATGGTCAAAAAGTACTTATTTCCAGAAAAACTACGCACTTTTTTATAAGAGCCTTCAAAACGGTAAAAGAAAAGATGTATTTTGGTCAGAACAAGATGTATTTTTTTGTTCCAAAAAGTTACGTGTCAAAATACGTAATTAAAATACGTAATATAAATACGTATCTAAAATACGTATTTAAATAACGTCACTATTTTCAATAGCCCAGGTGAAAATAGTATGTAAGATCTGACTCCAGATCTTGCATCAGATCTAGTATAAGATCTAACAAATATACACCAGATCTGACATCAGATCTGATACCAGATCTTGTATTCGATAATCGACATCAGAACTTATATCAGATCTGACATCAGATCTAATGTCAGATCTGAAGTGACTGTAATGCCTTTAATTATTTAAACAATAAGTTTATTAATAATTAAAATTTCATAATAAATCTTAATAATAAAAGTTGTTGAATCAATTTAAATTCACATTATCAGAAACCTAAATATTGTAGGAATTTTTCTTAAAGGTATTATCGATGTGATTATTAAAATATAACTAAATTTGTTATAAAGTTTTTATTATTAATAAAGTTATTGTTTAATTAATTAAAGGCAATACAGTCACTTCAGATCTGACATAAGATCTGATGTCAGATCTGATATAAGTTCTGATGTCGATTATCGAATACAAGGTCTGGTATCAGATCTGGCGTACATTTATCAGATCTTATACCAGATCTGATGCCAGATCTGGAGTCAGATCTGACATACTATTTTCACCTGGGAGGGGCAGCGCCACACACTGATCCGTCCCCTTCACGCCACTGGTTTGTGGAGCAAAGGATTCGGGACTCAGGCTCCCTCCTACCTGAGCGGCAGCACGGTGGGACACTTGCATTGTTTTACGTACGCAGTCCCAGCACGTACAAGTCCGAGACCACCAGACCCCTGGCTTACCGTGCAGCGATCATAGACAAGTGAGACTCTTTCACTCACGGGGAACTTTGATTTCTGCCACTCTGTAAGCCGCCAAGATGACAGCGGTGGCACACAGTGTGGCCGGAGGTACAAAAATCGCATTAAATTGTTGCTTCAACTGTATTTCGCATGAAAATTAACGAAACAAAGTTTTTTTGATTCCTCAAAGTATGAAGAATCGAAAACCGTTTCCTTTTCTGACCCACATATGTTTATTGTATTTCTATAAACAAATTAGGTCGCTCAATTTTTCGTTTATAAACGCGAAAGTTTCGTCCTTGCTGTAAATCTTGATGCGCTTCTTTTCGTTTCGACAAAAAGACCCATGCCGATTGACAGATGTGAAATACGGCTTCCACATCGTGATATATAAACAAATTCCATTTGTTTATGTAAAATACCACATAATTATACAACAATAATGATGTTTGAGAATTGTTTAAACAAATTACAATAAGTTGGATGGGTGCATGATCAGGTCTCAAAAGAAAACACTGCAAAATCTCATAAATTTCTATTTTCACAATTTTCTTTATTAATCACTCAAAATCACTGTTAATTTAATAAAAACTGAGTCTAGACATTGAAAATGTTGATAACAATCATAACGTAATTGAGTTCACTGATATCATGCTTGATTTAACACTTGAGTTGTCAGTAAATGTACAGATAAATTGAGCGGTCGACGTGAAGCGAGATTGTATTAATTCACACTTAATTTTCAAAGAGTTTATACAAGGATTGATTTTATTAATCCACTCTGATTTGCTGTGAGCTGTGGCCTTTGAGTTGAGCAACGCTTCTCTTGAGTTCACAGCGAGTTGAACTTGATTTGTGAGCAGACCGGAGCACAACGCAAGAGGTTAAATTAATCCTCTCGTGCGCAGGTGTGAGCAACCGGATGAGTAGGTCGAGTTTAATATTTTGATAAAATAAATTTTTATATTTTGTTGCAAAATTCAATTATTTAAACAATATTTATAAACAAATTCTATAAACCAATTGTTTTTTTGCTTCAAAACGCAGAATTTTTTCTACAACTGTCAACTCTATGAAAGAAAAAGAAAAAAAAATTGTTATGCTGAAAGTTAATTGTTTAAACAATATTTATGAACAAATTCTTTCAACAAATTGTTTTCTTATGCTTTACAACGTAGACATTTTTCTACAACTATCAACTCTATTGAATAAAAACGAAAAAAAATCTTTATGCCGAAAGTCAATTGTTTAAACAATATTCATAAACAAATAATTTCAAAGAATTGGTTTTTTTCTAAGCACAGAACTGTATTTATTATTTCAAATCGATTGAAAACAAGAAACATATTTTGATGTTACAATCGGTATGTTTAAACTTATCGTTATAGAAAAAAAAACTTTTCCACGAACAAAACCTAAAGAAATCAAATATTACAATTATACATTGATTTAAAAACGGTTTTTTTGCCGAGAAATTTCAAAATTTCGAAATTTCATTATCATGAAACTAATCTCGTTATAATAATAATAATAGTCATTACATGAAAACATATATGAGTCATTTCACGTCAAGTCTCCTAGCGCGGCGCCTGCGCGGCATTATTAATCGAAATTGCTCAATTTGTAACTCGCCAGAAAAGCACCTAAATGCACCCAGAAAAAATATGTGCCATATGATTTTGATAGGAAATCTCCTCAGCTTTCCGATGATGAGGTCAGATTTTCAAAAATTTTCCATTTTCTCCGGAAAAACTTGACACAAACTTTCAAACTCAAATATCTCAAAAACGGCATTTTTAAGATTTTTTTAAATAGTGCCAATCGAAAGCTGAGGAAATTTTCTATCGATATGCAAGTTTTCAGAGCGTACTTTTGATAATTACTCAATGAAATACAGCGACGAACGTGTAAAAACGTGAGATTTCGGCCCGTGCGGCAGCTGTTCCCGCGCGCAGTACCCCGCGCGGCGCAAAATCTCACGCTTTTACACCTTCGTCGTTCGAAATTTCCTCAGCTTTCGATTGGCACTATTTAAAAAAATCTTAAAAATGCCGTTTTTGAGATATTTGAGTTTGAAAGTTTGTGTCAAGTTTTTCCGGAGAAAATGGAAAATTTTTGAAAATCTGACCTCATCATCGGAAAGCTGAGGAGATTTCCTATCAAAATCATATGGCACATATTTTTTCTGATTGCATTTAGGTGCTTTTCTAGCGAGTTACAAATTGAACAATTTCGATTAATAATGCCGCGCGGGCGCCGCGCTAGGAGACTTGACGTAAAATGACTCATATACAAAACATAAATAATAATCATAATAGTCATTAGTGTGAAGTGCTAACAATATTTTTTATCTTACCTGTAATTTTCGACACAATCTGTACATTTGAAAAAAATTTTCTAGCAGTGTTGCCATTGTCACGTCACCCTTATTTTATTATAAACAATTATAATATTCTTAAAAATAATGCATATTCAAATAACGATAAACATGAAATTTCACTCTACGAACGGACGCACCAGCCTCGATCTACGGGATCCGACGACATCAAGCTAAGTGGAAAACGGAACTATAAAGTTAGCAAAGGCATCGAGTTCTATGAGGGGAGCATCGAAGTCTACACCTCTTACAAAGGTGTGAAATAGACGCGCCATGCAAAGCATTGATTAAATTTTAGGCGATGTCGGTTTAACAGGAAGACCAATTAACTCGTAAAAATTAGTAAAATCTGTCGTCAGGTTCTCACGAAGGAGCAGGTGCTGACAGGTACTTTCTCCTATTTTTGTATGCGAAATCTAGTAGTATATATTGAGGACCCACGGAGGCCTCTGTGCGATTCGACTATCAACTTATTCGGTGGGCAGAGCTCACGTCACTTTGTACCGCGATTTTATATCATTCAGACTTGTATTAAATTGTGCCGCGAGTCCAATGCGGAGTGTAATTTGTAATCGAGACTAGTGCAGTTAGTGCAGTGCAGCTTACCAGGAACGCCAGCCAACCAGTTGCAGAGTGAGCCATGATCTACACCGAGAATCGTCCACCAGGCTTATGAATGTTATTTTTAATTAGTTGAGTAAGCCTAGGTGTAAGTTAAATTTTTGTATCTGAATGGATGAATGAAATTGCATTGTAAGTTATTATAACAAATAATAACGACTACTACTACTCCAACACAATAATCAACATCATATATATTTTCCTCGTTGTCACCAGCTAGAATAAAATCAATATATATTATTTATAATAAATCGGCTCTCCAACCGTAACAGAAAATGGTGCATCTGGCCTAAGGACTCCTATTGGACGACCTTTGCAACAATTTTAGAAATTTTTCTGGTAATGATAACGATGGATTGTATGTATGATGTCGATGACAGAGATTTTCGAGAATACGTGATCGACACGAAAGATTCAGAAGATCATTTTCAGTTTAATTTGTTAAATGATGAAAGAAAACAACTTATAAATGATTTAATGCCTAAAACAAGAGATGAATTAGGTCTCAATGATACAGAAGCTAAATTCTCAATAATTGAACAAACAAATTTAGACAATTTATATAAATTATCACTGAAACCACCAACACTTAAATTGCACACGAGCTCTCCCGATGTAAAAAAGAAAGTCAGCTTAAAAGTAAAATCATTTTTGAAAACTATTCCAGATCAAGTAGAAGCAATTAAATCAGGATTTGATATTGACCAAGAGAATATTAACAAATCCCTTATCGATACATTTTGTGAAAACGGAGAGGACGATCAAAATATTAAATTTATTGATAAATTGATCAAACCTTTTAAAAATTTCGCTGTGAATAAGAATAATAACAAAGATAGAGTCTCTGAGATAGGGAAAAATAATATTCAAAACCGTGAAGTATTAGAAACCATAGACGACAAAATGACGACTGTATCACAGAACGCGTTATTCAAACAATTGCTCAAAGGTATTACGAATTTCGACGGTTCCAGTAAGCAAAATACGAGACGCTTTGTAAAGGATTGTAGGCTTGCCAAAAATTCATTAACAGATGAAAACGAAGAAAAATTTATTTTATGTTTAAAAGAGAAAATGATAGGCCCGTGTACTGATATAATAAATCTTGATATTTTTAAAAAAATTGATAAATTTTGCGAATTTCTGGAGAATGCGTACGGTGAATGTAAATCAGTCATTGAATTAACTAAAGATCTCAGTAGTATTCATCAAAATGAAAAAGAGAAAGTTTCGTTATATTACATGCGAGTAGTCGACTTACAACAAGACCTCGAGGCCGCGAAGAGCCGAAACAATAACGCACACATACTTTTGAATAATATTGAAAATCATATTTTAGAAGCTTTTAACGCCGGTTTAATTTGGCAAATTAAATTACGTATGCCAATGGTAGATAATTTAGACAATGCTAACGAAGCAGCCGTAAAGATAGAAAATGAATTAAGAGCGGAAGATGAAAGGCGTAATTCAAATATAAAACAATCTGAATGTGTATTTTGCAAAAGTAATGGTCATGATTCAGTGGATTGTATTAAAGTAGCAGGTTTTCGCGTGGATAAACCTTTACCCCAGACCAATAATATGAAATGTTTACTTTGCGGTTCATTAGATCATTTTGCGGCTAATTGCGAAGTACTTAACAAACTAAAACAGTCAGAAAAATGTGCACACTGTGGTGCATTAGATCACATAACGTCGAAGTGCAACAAGTACAGACCAAAAGTATCGAAAGTTGTTACAGTTGATCATATTAATGAAGTATGTTGTGGATGGTGTCGACAAGTAGGTCATATTATGAGCGAGTGCAATAACTTTAGAAATTTTTTCAGTAACAACAATAATTACAATAACGACAACTCTAGTAATAACAATTTTGATAATGGTAGTTTTTCAAATTTCAATAACAATAATTCAAACAACAATTACTCAAACTATAACAATGATTATAGCAACAATGGAAATCAATTTTACAATTACGACACGCAAAGATCGAATATTATATGTTATAAATGTAACAATTCGGGACATATTGCACGAAACTGTTTTTTAGAGGGACGCGATGTAGAGTCAGCACCACCAGATTCAGAAAATCAACAAATGCCGAACGTAAATTAAATAGTAAAATTCAAACAAATAATGTAAATACAGAGAGTAAGAAAAAGTTTAACAATGATTTGAGTCATTCGCGATCAGGTATAGATCATAAAACAACTAGTGAAGTCAAATCGAACGCGAGTCAAATAAATTCTAATAATATTGGAAGAGACATTGATAAACGATTAACAGTTGAGTCAGAAAAATTACATTGCTAAAACGAGGGTAAAAGTAAGCTAGCAGAGCAAACTATAAATTGTAATAGTACAATCGATTCAAATTTGAAAGAGCAAAGTAAAAGAGAAAGTGAATCAGACACGAGTTTGCTTCAAAATTCTTTATACAGCGGTAATAACGAGTCAAGTGATAAGTTTGCTATAACATTTATAGAAGATTTTCCTAAATACGAAACAAAAAATGAAGCAAGTAGATATGATGAGTTTTATTATGAGGGTAGTAGTGCAAAACATTTGACAAATAATAGCGATATAAATACCGCAGAAATGATGGCTACTTTTGAAAATAAAATTGATGATGAAATTTTGAAAATTGATAAAAGTTTTGATGAAAGTAATGAACAAATAATTTTGGTTGATGATAAAGAAAATGGTATCGCGAAAAATATTGTAGTTTATGAGAGTAAAAATGAAAATCAAGTTATGCCACTTGTTAGTGGGGATGATGATGACGATTTGATGGAAACTGTAACGAATGATAAAGATAAATTCGCCGAAAGAGGCATTGTGAATTATGAAAGTGAATTTGAAAATGAAATTTTGAAAAATGAATTGTGTATAAAAGGTGATTTTGCTCAAAGTTACGGTGAAAATAAAGTCAGAATTGACGATTCAGAAATAATATTTGAAAGCGAATCTATGTTAATCAGTAACCAAAATGGTAAGGAAAATGATATCGAAAATATGTGTATGACTGACGGTATTATAGATGTTAAATTTTGTGAAAATGTAAAAGTTTGTGAGAATAAGAAAAATGATGAGTCAAAATTTATGGAAAGAATGATAACGCAAAAAGTTGATGCACATGGAAAACGCCCTAAAATTGATAATAATAACAAAACAATAAGGACTGAATGTGTTGAAAAATCGTTGAAGTTTTCAAGAATCAATAAATCACGAGCCGGTTTGAATAATACACTTGTAAAAATACCGAATGCCAAACAAAAGAAATTATTAGGTATGCAAATTCTCAAAAGTAATAATAAAAAGAAAATATACAAAAGTCTTTATCCAAAAATTAAAAATCAATTTCAATATAAACGCAAAAGAGAAGACCCGTTACCTAAAATAAATCTTGCAAATAAAAAGAAGACTCAAGCGCATGTAAGTAGTATGAAAAATATCTATGACGCAAAGAACAGTATGATCAGAAGAAATTGTTGTGTTCAATCAGAATTAAAATACGATCAAACAAAGCTGACAAAATTATTGAGCAATATATAAAATAGTTGTTTTAAAAGAAAAAAGAAAATTGTTTTAATTAAAACGTATTTTTGTCTGGAGTACAAAAAACTTAGAGCGGGTAGGAATTTGGTTGATCATAAATTACAGCAAGCAAAATTTAAACATTAATTAACCAGATAAAAATTTCACATTGATATTTTAAATAAGTCTTTGGCAAATTTTCTTTTAAGAAAAAAAATAATAATGAAAATTAATAAATAAAAAAGAAAACAATGATAATAATACCATTTTNATAAATAAAAAGAAAAACAATGATAAAAATACCATTTTATAAACAAAAATATATATTAAAACCAGGATACGTCTTTGCTGAAATTCATGAATCAAAATTTTCTATAATATTGAATGCATAGAAGATGCAGTGATTGAATTGTATACGTTTTACTGTATGTCGCTGCGATCATAAAAATGTTGTGGATGTTGCGGAAATTTCGTATTTTTAAGATATTTCTTATTAATTGTAAATTACAAAAGTCAAGTTAACATTTTACCACCCATTTTTTCCCTTTTTCCTGTAAAATACTCATTATTATTTCTAAAAGACGTTGTAATGTTAAAATTTAGAAGGAGCTATTGTCATGTCCGAAATTCACGACAACGATGAAATTACGCATCGCTGTGATTTTCCGACATGACGACTCTCACGGCTACGCGGAAGCCATATAATTATGGTTTACATAGCCATAAAAGTATTGCGCAAGCAACCGCGATACCGGGCCGCGCATGTAGAGTCACGGGTGAACTGCAAATACCCGCGACCTAGGGCAATGCCATAAAACTCAATATAAAAACCGAGGAGAAAACGATAGGCACTCTCTCGTTATTGCACTCGCGCAGGCCCCGGGTCTTTAGTCTTTTGTTCGCCTCGCGGTAGCTCTATCTAACTTTGATTGTACAGCGTCTCGCAACGCTATTCTGTAAGCCTTATAGTTTCTTTATTTGTAAAAATAAAAACCATTCTGTACCAACCTCTACCCCTCTGTGACCTTACTCTTTCTCCTCTCTATTGTCCGAGCCCGGACATAACAATGGTCCATCGGCCCGCGTGAAACGAACCACGGATCCGTAAATCTCCATTCGAACACCGATTGCAAAAATTCTTACCCACGTTAAAATTGGTCACAGAGACAATGAGGTTAGTGCAAAATGAATAATTCGACCCGTTGGGAGAAAAACTCAAATCTCAGTGAACAAGAAAAAGAGGCCGAGGCCGTAATCAATAAAGATATCGTGAGTGAAGTCAAAATTTCGGCTGACAAATCAGAGATAAGAGTGTTAGATTAATACAACATAGAGCACAACTTTGGAGAACATAGAGGACAAAAGAAAATTTGGCTGAATAGCACCATCGAAGAGGAAAGTGAGAAAGAGAGTGAGTCCACATACATCAACGTAGAAGATTTTTCGGGAGGACCAACCGCACAGAGCACACCGCATCCATCAAAAGTAACGATCAAGCCAAGTAAGCTTAGCGATAAGCTGCAAGATAAACAAGACGCACCAGAGCCCAAGGTAGTACAAGCATTTATTAATCAATTAGATAAAGAAGAATTAGACGAAGTAAATCTCACACCAGCAGAATTATACGAATCATTACTAAATAATACAACTGTTAAAAATCAAGAGCCTGGATTTATCGAAAATTTATACGATAGATTCAAAATCTTTGTCAAAAATCCGCTCCAGCTTCTCAATCAAGTAGCAAAAGAACCCGAAGAGGAAGTACCAGCAGAGGACGGTACATCAAAAGAGCACGACAACGAGTTAAAAACGCAACAAAAGGACGAGACTCAGGAAAAGCAGCAACCCCTAAGCAGCACCATGGGTGCGGATGATAGTAAAAACAACGCAATAAAAAAGGAGGAGCAAACTAGAGCAGCATTTAACGCCACGATGGGTGAGTCGCTATCCTCATTATTTAAAAACCTACTCAGTGGTATTGCAGTATTCAACGGCGAGTCAAAAAGAAATACGACACGGTTTATCAAGGACTTGAAACTTGCTAAGCTATCCATCTTGCCCTGCCAGGAAAGTGAATTTGTCAGAAGATTGAAGCCAAAACTCGTTGGCCCGAAGACAGATAACATCGACTTAACAGATTACAGTACCATTGATTCTTTATGCAATTTTCTAGATAAGACATTTGGATTTAACGAAACTCAAATTGCACTAATTACAGAACTTGCTCAATTCCATCAAAGAGAAGGTGAAACAATCTACGAATACTACAGCAGGCTAAAAGATCTCAGCGAGGAACTCGAAGCAGCTCAGAGGCGTAACAAGCCGGAGCACATATTCTTCTCGCAAAACATACAAAATTTATGCCTAAATGCTTTTACAGAGGGGCTTATCGAAAAGATAAGAATTCGGATGCCGAAAGTCGGTTGTATGACAGAAGCATACAACGAAGCCGCCCAAATAGAGCTAGAAGTCAATAATCAAAGAGATAGGAGAGAGGGCAACCAGATATCAGTGTCGTGCGCATTATGCGGTAAGACATCTCATAAAATAACCGAATGCGATTTCTTTTTAGCAATTAAAGGGAAGACACAAGAGTCAACAACAAACGGATGTTCAGGCTGCGGAGATCGTGCCCACACGATTAACAACTGTAAGGAAATGTATTTGAGCAACCAGACGTGCTCCCGCTGCAATAGAGGAGGCCATGTAGCGGCCACTTGCAACGCTCAAATCGCAAAAGACACCAACGAGCCGGAGGTAATAGAGATTGCAGCCATGGGACACCCCATGAACGTAATCTGTCAAATATGCTCGACGAGAGGGCATACCGCCCGCAGCTGTCAGTTCCTTAATAATTGGCAGCCGAATATCCACCCAGCGCAATTCGACAGAGGTAACATGTTTAATAACTACGATAACGGTCAGTCTTATCGAAACAGCCGCAGCTACAACGAGAACAACGGTAGAGGCTGGAACAACAATGGCAACAACGGCAACGGGTATGGAGGGCGACAAAACATTGTATGTTATAATTGTCGTAAACGCGGCCACATGGCACGCGACTGTTATTCAAAAAACGGGCAACGTCTCGGGGACGGGCGAACAGAGACGGATGCACAACGCCCGAATGCAGCGAACGACCACCAGAACTCCCAGTAGTTATCATGAATATCTCACCTAAAAATTCTCCAACAGTCATAGTAAGCAGCAAAGAATTCAAAAACGATAGCAGTTTCATGTTGGACACAGGAGCCAAAGTAAGCGTAATCAAGATAACGTAAATATCAGATAGTGCAGCAATAGACACCAAGAAGAAGATACTGCTGAAGGGTATAACAGACGAGATCATCCCGTCGCTCGGCGCGATATACGCATGCATCAACAACATAACGCCGATAACGCTGCACTTGGTGAGTGGAGTCTTCCCTATATTACAAGACGGTATCATTGGTAATGAATTTTTCATGCAAAATAAGGGAGACATTAGTTACCGAACAAAAAGTTTAAAATTGAACGATCAAACCATAAAATTCGAGACAATAGATATCAATAATTACGATAGATCAATTCCTCCTCAAAGAAGCGAGCAAGAAACGTCGGAGATTTTTGCATTTAATGATAGTATCGAATTTGATAACAAAGAACAATGTAAAATTATTGACGGATTGATAAGAGGCACAAATAGCCTAGTAGACTTTGAAAAAGAAAGCGCGATTAAATTGCAGATGGCTACGAAAATTGATGATAGCATTGAAATTAACGACGAAGAGCAATGTAGAATTATTGATGGATTACTAAATGGTACAAATAGTTTACTGAAATTTGATAATGAAACATTTGAAAACGATGAAATAATAACGGCAGGTAAAGTAGATTCAAGAGAGAGCCCGTACGAAATAGAAGCACGTAATGTGCCGAGCAATATATGTGAGATAACCGCGATTGACGATAACGAAACATCGTGCGTGTACGAACGGCTACTGTGTGTAGAACAAGCGTACGACGATATATTTTTCGATGAAAACGAGGGTAATACATTGAATAACTATAGCGATCGCGCGGATAAGCTTTTAAACATTCTGAAAGAGAATAACGGATTAACGCATGAAACGGAGGTAACTGATCTGATCGTTGAATATCAGGATATTTTTCATTTGAAAGGGGAAGTTTTAAGTACGACCGACATTATTGAGCATGAAATCCATACCACTGATAACGTCCCTGTAAACGCCAAGCCCTACAAATTCCCACAAGCGCTGAAAGATGAGCTAGAAAGACAACTAAAAGAAATGTTGGACACAGGAATCATCGAGGAGTCTAATTCACCCTATAGATCGAATATATTTTTGGTACCGAAGCCACCTGATTGCAAAGGTAATAAGAGATACAGGTTGGTTGTCGACTTCAGACAATTGAACGATAAGACAATAAAAGATAAGTACCCACTGCCGAATATACTCGACATAATAGACCATAAGGGAAAATCAAAATATTTTAGCACATTAGATCTGTCAAGTGGCTTCTACCAATGCCTCCTTAAAAAAGAGCACAGATACAAAACTGCATTTTCAACAAACTTTGGTTTATTCCAGTTTCGCAAAATGGCTCTAGGGCTTTCTAACTCGCCAGCGACATTCCAAAGAGGGATTGACATAGCATTCAAAGGGCTACAGCGAAAAGACATATTCCTTTACCTAGACGACGCAGTGATATTCGGCCAAACCGAAGCAGAACACCACGATAAGCTACGTCGATTCTTCCAGCAAGCACGAGAAACAAACCTAAAATTACAACCAGAAAAATGCAAATTTTTCAAAATTGAGGTAACTTATCTAGGCCACGTACTCAGCAAAAAGAGAGTCACCAGCGACCCCAGGAAACTAGACGCAATAATGAAATTTCCAACACCAAAGAACGCGAAAAACATAAGACAATTCCTGGGCCTAGCATCATATTATAGACGTTTCATCAGAAACTTTGCAGGAATAGCAAGCCCTTTGAACGAACTATTAAAAAAGGACATAGCGTTTGAATGGACGAAAGAAAGACAGACCGCTTTTGACATTTTAAAGAACAAATTATGCGAACGTCCTATTTTGCAGATAGCTAACCCAACACTGCCATTCATAGTCACGTGCGATGCAAGCGGATATGCAATCGGAGGCTTCCTCGCCCAGTGGAAAGACAAGATAGATATGCCAATCGGGTACGCATCGCGAGCCTTATCAGAAGTAGAAAAGAGATACGATACATACTCTCGAGAGGCTCTAGCAATCGTCTTCACGATTACAAAATTCAAGCCATACTTGATCGGCAGAAAATTCACGGTATACACCGACCATAAACCACTATTGTATTTTAAAAATTCAACAGATTCAAACTCCCGTGTAAGCCGCTATCAGTTCCGCCTCTCCCACTTTGAGTACGAAATACTTCACAAAGATGGCGCAGCCAACGTAGTAGCAGACTGCTTATCCCGAAATCCCGTAGTCGAAGAGATAAACATAGTAGAAACACGCCTACGCAAGAAAGGTATAACCGACCCAATTAATTACAGGGTAAAAAGAGCAAGAAGACCGAATGCAGCAAAATGCAACAAGAACGCAGCACCGATTCAAAGTGAACCGAAAGCCCCGAGCCATAACATGGAACAGATCGACAACTCAAGTCCTGCCGAGCCACCTGCTGCCACGGAACAGATCGAAGAAAGGGTAGAGAACTCAGATCCTGCCGAGCCACCTGCTGATGCCCCAGACAAGGTCGAACTGTGTGAAAAGACGGTGGACTTGGACGAAGCAACAGATAACGCATTTCTTGTCAGTAAAATTCCATTAACTTGCATAGACCAACTATTTATGCGACACGACAATTATGTATTTTTCATAAGCGACGACGGAATTCCGTGCGACGAAGGAGCCAAGCAGCTATTTAGCCAAGGTATACTACCAAAGATAAAGAACACAAGAGCAGGGGAAGTAACAGTAAATAAAAAAGGAAAAAAAATTGACTTCATCATCACAGTGCGAGATAGCAAGCCAGAAACAACCCCCAACATATTAAAAAACATCGAAATGGCGGCTAAAGTCTTAAAACACCTACTAATTAAATTTTCACCGAGTTGCATAAGCATCGCAAGGAGTGAAGAAATCGAAAATACCCCATGGGACCATATTGAACAACTACTATGCAACGAGCTAAAAGAGGTAGAAACAAAGCTTATGATTTGCACAGGAGAAATTCAATTTATTCAGCTAACAGACAGACACAAAATCATAGAAGAATTACACAGCTCAAAAATAGGAGGACACAAAGGTATTGCAAAGGTCACGAGACGAATAAAATCAATGTACTACTGGCCAAATCTTAAAGAAGACGTAATCAAATTTATAAATAGATGTGCCATCTGTCAGATAAAAAAACTAGTGCGCGTAAAAACGCGACAGCCGCTCGTTATCACCGACACGCCAGCGACCTGTATACAGAAAGTAGCGCTAGATATTGTTGGCCCGCTACCGATATCGAAATCAGGAAACAATAACATATTAACCATACAATGTAATTTTTCAAAGTATTGTATTGCAGTTGCCATCCCAGACGCTACAGCGGAAACAGTCGCAAACGCATTCATCACCAACTTCATATGCATATACGGCTCTCCATCGATCATATTAACGGATCGCGGCACAATATTTATGTCAAAAATTTTTAACAGCGTGGCAAAAGCGTTTGGGATAAAGAATGTTTGTACAAGCAGCTATCATCCAATGACGAACGGCTCCCTCGAGCGTTCTCACCACTCATTAACGGAATATTTGAAGGTTTACATAAAAACAAACGACATGTGGGACAACTATCTGCCCTTTGCAATGCTAAGTTATAATACATCAGTGCACGAAGCACACCGATCAATGTTGAATACGCTAATTAATATACACAGTATAGAAATAAATTATATATACTACTTAGTGTACCTGTCAACAGTAAGACAAATGAAAAAACGCGAAATCCAGAACGCTTTCCTTCCACTGGAAAAATACAACGCTATGGCGGAGGCCATAAACCCGCAGCTGGAACAGAGACTGCTAGTACACGCAGACGACACAGAACACCTGGACGAAATAGTCAAATCTACCCACATATCGCAAAGAGGAAACATGGTAATCGTCGAGATAACGCTAACAACTATGAGAACAGGCATGCCGGACATTTACAGCATGACACCGTACAGGGTCACTCAGCATGAACTACACAACATGAGCGCAGTAATAGTACCTTGTAGCGAATACTTATTATCACTGGGAGGGAAGTATTAATGCATAATGGAAGAACACATAATGCAGTGCACCAAATACGGCAGCGTGTACAGCTGCCCAGGAGCGTGGCTAAACATAAGAGACACAAACTTCTGCGAAGCAAACCTTTTTGAAAACAGAAAAGACAGCTACAGTGGCTGCGAATTATACTTATCGGCAGGATTGACAGATTATTACTTTACATTTAGCAACAGCCCTACTCTAGAACAAATAGCTTTCTACCAGAGGCACAAGGAAGAGACAATGAAAGGCAAGTGCCGAAACATCCCATTCGATACTGTACTGAATAATTCAGGGGTAATACATGCATCACCGACCTGCCACATGCAAACACCAAAAACAACAGACATATTTGTCCTCCACCCTCCTATAATACCCAAGACAGACTTAAACATCACCAACATCGCAGGAAATTCAACAGAGTGTATTAAAATATTAAATAATTCGTCAGGTTATTCGATTAAAGATGTAACGAGATTATGTATACCACACAAGCGGACAGACTCAAAGCTCTGGATAATCGGCCTCTTTATCATTGTCGTCATAATTGCATTCTTATTCATAAGTGATATAAAAGCACCATATATAAGTATAAAAACTAACGACAACCAAATTAATGATTTCTAGAAAATGCTCGCAATTATACTACTAATGCTGCTGTGCTCAGCAAGGGCAAGGGTTACACTATCAATTTATGGCTTCGACTGCGGAACCAGGCTCACCAACATCACAACAATATCATTAGTCGACGTTGGAGATTGCGACATTGACACCCCTGACGTCGAGATAGACAAAATCAACGCACAACTCATCCAAATAAACGACTACGGCATGGTGCACGTAAGAGAATGCAAGCTGCTGATGAAGCGTACCATCTACTACTGCGGCATGCATTCGCATGTGTCACCAGCAGCGAACGGAGAGGTGGCCTTCTACAAAGAAATGTCTCGCGACGAATGCGACTTGCTCCAGGTTACAGGCACGTACAACGGATTTGATAAAAGGATCGTCAACATAAAGCGGAACGATACAACAACTACACCAATGACTTTCGCCGGAAAAATCAACGCAGATAAAAGTTGCGAAGCCGCCTCATCGTACGAAGACTCCTACGGCACATTCGACAACGTAGTGGTAACAGGATACATCACCATCGAGATAAAGGACTACGAAGTAAAAATAGACCTCACAACAAACAAATTACTTCTCAGCTCAGGGGTCACCTGTAAAGCCTCGGACCGCAAATGCGTAAACGACGACGGGTCAAACGTATATTGGGACAAGCCTACGGAAGACACATGCGGTATGTTGAAATATGCAGTGATATATGAAGGTTTTATTGACAAAGTTATAGATAACGGGGACAACACAATCATGTATACGCTGGAAACAGAAGAATACAGTTTTTCCCTCCTAAGAAAATCAGAGGAGAACATCTGCGGCACCACCTTCGTCCGACTAGAACACCCGAGGCTCCTGATAGTCGAAAACGCGCATAAAAACACATTGCAGAGGAAAAGTGACATCGCAGCAGCGAACATCGACATATTCGCATACATTAACTCAAAATTTGTATACGTAGAAAAACATCTGAAAGGACAAATCAAGCGTATGTATCAAAATATAATGAAATCTAAATGCGATCTTGAACGAAGAGTTATAGAAAATGCACTAAGCATAGCTGCAATGGCACCGGCCGAGGCCGGCCATAAACTCATGAAGGAGGAGGGGTACCTAGCGATATCCGCTGGGGAGAGCCTTCATCTTTTACGTTGCAGGAAAGTCGATTTAACCTTGCGAAAAGTGAACAGCTGTTACGACCAATTGCCGGTAAAAATGGGGAACGAGAGCCTCTTCCTAGCGCCGAGATCGCGAATACTCACTACCACAGGCAAAGAAGTCATATGCGAAGGCAGACTACCAGTAATGTACAAACTAGGCCAACAATGGTTCCGAGCCATGCCAGGCTTGATCGAAGGACCAGCACCGCAAATCCTCAAGCCACACACCGCCCTTACTTGGCAATACGTTAGCCCAGAGTCCCTAGCAGTCGCAGGTATATACAGCGAAAGAGACACGAAAAAGCTGCGCGACATGATCGTATTTCCAATAGAACGACCAAGCATACTCAACAGGGTGTCCGTTATTTCCCGACTTTTTTGTATTGCTTCTCCCCCCACCTAGATGTCTTCTATTTGATAAGACAATGAGAAAGCCGGGTTATAGAGTTCGAAAAAATGATTTTAAGGTGGCCCCCAAGCGGCTTGAAGCTTACATGTATTTTAAATGGGAAGAACTTAAAAATTTGATTCTCAGCGATAAAAATGATGAAAAAATTCAGCAACCCATGTATTTTATGTATTTTTTGACGAGGAATCGATTGGTGACCTTGAATTTGATCTTGAACATAACCTCAAAGCTACAGCGAACAAAATATTGAGAAAAATCGTTTTTTTTTGCGGTAACCCCCACTTTTTATTGCAGATTCGAAAAGAGCGGAAAATTTCAAGTCAAATTATGTCTTTTGATTTTTTTTCAAGGGCATTATAAAGATGCTACAGATACAAATAAAACCCTAATTTTAGCGTGCAATTTTCGAGTTTTTACTAGTTAGGGCTTTATCTATATCTGCAGCGCCTTTTGAATACCCTTGAAAAAAAATCGAAAGACATAATCAGACATGAAATTTTCCGCTCTTTTCGAATCTGCAATAAAAAATGGGGGTCACTGTGAAAAAAACGATTTTTGGTTCTCTGTAGCTTTGAGGTTATGTTCAAGGTCAAATTCAAGGTCACCAATCGATTCCTCGTCAAAAAATACATAAAATACATGGGTTGCTGAATTTTTTCAAATTTTTTCATCATTTTTATCGCTGAGAATCAAATTTTTAAGTTTTTCCCATTTAAAATACATGTAAGCTTCAAGCCGCTTGGGGGCCACCTTAAAATCATTTTTTCGAACTCTATAACCCGGCTTTCTCATTGTCTTATCAAATAGAAGACATCTAGGTGGGGGGAGAAGCAATACAAAAAAGTCGGGAAATAACGGACACCCTAATACTCAACAAAATAGCAATGGGATTCGCAGGCAGACAGATCGACGGAAATGACATCAACATCGGCCCTTTCCTAAACGAAGAGATGCTCAACAAAATCGCATCGAGCACCTGGTCCCGCCTTCTCTCAGGATTCATGAGCTTCGGGACAATTAGCGCAGGTTTCATTGGATTTCTAATGCTATGCCGACTCATAAAATCGGTAGTAGATACAGCAATCCACGGCTATGCAATCTACAGCATATACGGATTTAGTATACGCCTACTTGGCTCTATTTGGAACAGCGTCACACAGTTATTACTTCACCTAGGACACTAACAGCAGCAACGACAACATCAGAATCAAAATCAAGATCAAGGCCAAAATCAAGCAGCAATCGAAGATGCACAAGAGCCACTCGTAGCGTCAGCACCGCCTAGAAATGAGATAGATAACCCAGACAGAGATAACGAAATACCGAGAGCATATCCGAGATTGCACAGAGACAGTGTCTAAGTATTTGCATCTTAAGCAGGAAAGCATTACGCCATTAAAATCAATGTAACCCTTTTTTTTTCCTTATCAAAAAAAAAAATCTAATAATTTGTTTTGAATTGGTAGTTATCTTGCTTCAGAGACACAACAAACTTCTACTACCCACGGATTACGGATTACGGTCATTACAACTCCGGACTACCCACGGAGGTTCATTGACAAATATATAAACATCAGACTACAAGAGATCCAAAGGAAGAGGTTGATTCGTGAAGACGAAGTTTTGTCTGCCAAGATCGATGTGAGACCCTTCACTATGTGTTTGCCAGCGGTGGATACCTTCTTTGATCGGTGCCTAAACATGCTTAAGAAATACAACATCAAGGTTATACCACTACAGGACCGATCGATGGCTCCAATTATAAAACTCGGCAAGGATCGTGTAGAACCAATGGATACAGCTGGTGTGGTGTACCAACTGCAATGCAACAGCTGTGATACTCGTTACGTGGGCGAGTCAAAAAGACCTTTAAAAACGCGGATAAAAGAACATGAACGAGCCTGCAAAATAAAAAATCATGATTCAGTCGTGGCGCTTCATACCTTACGCAACCCTGGTCATGATATGAGGTGGGACCAAGTTAGGATTTTAGACAGAGAAACAAAATATTGGCCCAGAATGATCTCGGAGATGATACATATCAATAACCAACGCAATGTGTTGAACAAGAAAGAAGATATTGACAAACTCAACAGAGTTTATTTCAATATTTTAAAATAATTTTAATTTGAGCTATCTCATGTGTATCGATGTTTTTGTTTGTCGTGTATTATACATAACTTTCTCTCAGTTGACATGTAGCCGTTCGCTACTAACAATCGCTCTGATGAGGCTGATTAACTCAGCGAAACGTTAGCGACAATTTTAATAAACTTTGACGTTTTTTGTTAATATCCGTGTTTGTGTTTCATTGACGCGTTTCATTGGCAGGAACGTTGAAGTTTGGGTGCCACCTTCATAGCCATTAGAAATTATTTAATACTTACTCTTTCTCCTTCCTATTGTCCGAGCCCGGACATAACACTATGAAGTTTTGTAACATTTGTAACAATTTCTGTTTATAACTTTTACGATTATTTTACCATTGCAAAAACTTACAAAAGAAAACAAAAAAAAAAGCAGCATCATAGAGTTTATATTACAGAATTTTTTTTGTGTGTGAATAGGTTACTGAAGAAAGTGCACGATATAACATAATATTATGAAAATTCAGAATAATTGTTGAAATGTAATACAAAAACGAAGCAAAATTAACGATCACCATTTAAGAAACACAGTTACGAAAACCTTTGTATGTAATATTAAGATATAATAAGTTGTATTGTAAATTCTTTGTATTACTTCATGTATCATCCTAAATCAAAAGTGAGACGAAGCTCTAAGGGCACTAGCCAATGGTCGGGACGACCATTTAAATGGCCGTGGAAATGTCACGTCACCCTTATTTTATTATAAACAATTATAATATTCTTAAAAATAATGTATATTCAAATAACGATAAACATGAAATTTCACTCTACGAACGGACGCACCAGCCTCGATCTAGGGGATCCGACGACATCAAGCTAAGTGGAAAACGGAACTATAAAGTTGGTAAAGGCATCGAGTTCTATGAGGGGAGCATCGAAGTCTACACCTCTTACAAAGGTGTGAAATAGACGCGCCATGCAAAGCATTGATTAAATTTGAGGCGATGTCGGTTTAACAGGAAGACCAATAAACTCGTAAAAATTAGTAAAAGCTGTCGTCAAGTTCTCACGAAGGAGCAGGTGCTGACAGGTACTTTCTCCTATTTTTGTATGCGAAATCTAGTAGTATATATTGAGGACCCACGGAGGCCTCTGTGCGATTCGACTATCAACTTATTCGGTGGGCAGAGCTCACGTCACTTTGTACCGCGATTTTATATCATTCAGACTTGTATTAAATTGTGCCGCGAGTCCAATGCGGAGTGTAATTTGTAATCGAGACTAGTGCAGTTAGTGCAGTGCAGCTAACCAGGAACGCCAGCCAACCAGTTGCAGAGTGAGCCATGATCTACACCGAGAATCGTCCACCAGGCTTATGAATGTTATTTTTAATTAGTTGAGTAAGCCTAGGTGTAAGTTAAACTTTTGTATCTGAATGGATGAATAATATTGCATTGTAATTTATTATAACAAATAATAATGACCACTCCAAATCAAATCAACCACATCATATATACTTTCCCTCGTTGTCACCAGCCAGAATAAAATCAATATATCTTATTTATTATAAATTGGCTCTCCAGCCGTAACACCATCGTTAGTATTTCCATAACCATGTGTTGGAACATCAACAGTTATTCCCAAGGCAGTCCGCAAACGCTCTTGGATGAGTTTTTTTTAGCTTTTACTTTACGTTTTAGTTTTGCACCTTCCACCTGAAATTGAATTTATATTATTTATAATAAAATAATGATTCGAAAAAATAAGTATAAAAAACACGTGTAAAATAGTCAAAAAAAAAACTTACTCTCCATACTTTCCATTTCATACGATAACTAATGTGAAGAACAAGCTCCATGAATCGAATATGAGCGTGTAAAACCGAAAATCCGTAGTTCAATGAATCTATTTTGATGGGTTTGTTACAGCATTCCTCTATATCATTTAAATGAGAAATGGTAGTTCCACAAACAAAACAAGTTTGGCTTGAGGTCTTAGTTAAAGCGTTACAAACCGGATAAAAAGAAATCATTATTATAAAAAAAAGAAATAATTACGGACAAAGTATAATTTACCGGATGAGTAGACTATTTGAAAAAAGGAAAAAGTACAGTTTTTGTCTTGATTTGGCTCAATAATTAATATTTCATTTTCACGAAAAAATTGAAAAAAAAAAATTCGTTATTTGAGCTGAATATGTTGAACATAGCTATTTTATTTAAATACATAAATCAAATTTTTTCCTTATGCAAAAAAATAATTCAAAGTTGAGCAAAAGTAGAGACAGTGAACTTAAGTGTTTTAATTCACTCGTGAGAGAAAATTACAAATGTACGAACTTAAGAAAACGAACGATCGGATGAATGTGACTTACGAGAGCTTTTAAGAGAAAACGAATAGATGTATGTGACTCGGAAGTATTATTGCGCAATTAAATGATTGTATTTATCGTAATTAATTATAATTAATATCTCACTTTTCCGTCCATCATTGTTAGGTGCATTTGAAAAGAAACGGACCAATTTTCATATGTCAATTTCTCAAGCTTATCGATTTTTTCCTTCAGCTCATTTGCCTCTCTGTTTATCGTAGTAGTTGTTTCCTTCTCGTATGATACTTTAATCGGTCTACAATATTTAGTTGAAGATGGTCTTGGATTTTTCCAGTAAACCTCGCCACTTGTTTCATCAACTAACTGCAGCGGGAGAACGGACGAACAAAATATGCTCTGACAAAAAGCATCAGGATCGACAGCTTTTTGTTTATTAGATTTTGCATTCGTTCCATCGAACCCATATTTACACACGAGCTTTACATTTGTCGGTGTTGCAGGTGTAATTTTCAACGCTAGTAAAAGCCTCGCTGCTATATGATGCAATAACTCCTGCAGTGGTGCCTCACATATCGTTTCCGAAATGAATATATTTTCCGGATACGTTCTTTTCTTTGCTGCTGCAACCTATACATCAATAAATATAATTGAGTCAGACTATTCAAAGAAAATTCGTATACGAAATTTTTGATTCTAGTGTACGAAATTCTAAAATTCGTAAATGAAACTCTAAATTACTCTAGTTTATCTGACATTTTGTCGTTTTCGTATACGAAAATTAAAAATTTCGTGGGCGCAATTCCTCTGGATAACTACTTTGAATAAAATTTTAAAATATTAATGATAATAATATAATCAATGCTCATGTCTTACTTGTTTGTAAGAAGGGTAGAGATCTTGTCCACATTCAATAGCCGTATTACGCATCATATTGTAAACTTTCTTTGTCAAATTTCCTTCAACCATAAGCGCCAAAGCTTCATCAGGAGTCGTACACCTTGAGCTCTTTTTACTAGCTGCCTCGAGTAAATGTTTGGCCCTGTCCTGATGGAATATTTAATCCACCAGCCAGATTGTTTGTGTGCTTCATTTTTTTTTCGCTACCTCGCACACTTCATCTACGCTCAGTGACTTATCTAAATCACTGATTTTGTTTTTTTGCGTGCGCTCATTACATAAACTGTATGGTTTTTCTGGTCGCCCCACAGAGTTTCTCACATCTATTTGATAAAAACACTCATTATTACCCATTCCAGACTGTACAATTAAAATAAACCAATAACAAGTCTGGTCATCTTACTAATACATGATGCATGCTTGTACTATATATATATATGGTGCATTATTTCAAAAGCGTGATATGACATGTCTTGTTATTGTAGCTATTAGAAAACTTTGAAAAAATGAAAACTAAGACGGTAGGACCTTTCCTTTTACCGAATTTTACCTTCCGCAACTATAAAATTTCCATAAAAAAAGACCACATCGATTTGCCAGCCGGATAAACACACCAAATGTCCCCTCCGTGACCTGTCCTGAACTCAGAATTGATTGTTTTCACTCATTAAAAATATTTTTAAAAGTATCCAGCAATATTGTGATACATGGGCCTTATTCTATACATCCTAAATAAAGTTTTTTTGTATGACTCGTCATCTTAAATAGTCTCAAAACAATTTTACATAAGTTACAAATGTGTCCTTAAATTATGTGAAATTTTACATCATTACAAATATAGTGCCAGTAAACGTGCTAGACAATAATTTTGACCTCTCTAACTATACGAGGGTCATCTTTCAGAACTAAGGTACTCGATTTTTACCCGTAGAATATTCAAATCTTTGTTGCAGCTTCGCTATAACAATACTTGCACACGAAAATCGTACTAGTAAAATAAAGTGTCCCCTCCGTGATCGACGAGTTTTTGAGCTAGCACTTTTTATTTTTGAATCTGCTGGCGTAAAAACGTTCGTCTTTACAAACAATTTTTGTGCATGATCGGAAAAAAAATTTTCAACTTTGTTGTCGTCGTGAAATTTGATGAAAGTCCGATTTGTCCCCTCCGTGAGTGTCCCCTCTGTGACAAATTTTCATGTTTGCAATAAGAAAATAAGCGGATTAGATGATGGCCAGTAAAAAGTGAATATTCCATGAAAAAACAAAGAATCAAGTGTCAGAAACTACGGGGGTCCAGAAAAATTAAACTCAAAATAGAAGAAAATAAGTTTTTCAATTTTTCCAATATTGCCCATTTTACCCACTCCAAATATCACACTTTTGAAATAATGCACCATAT